>NW_017670545.1:199144-303287 GCF_001879085.1 Nicotiana attenuata
TATATATATATATATATATATATAAAACATGGAAATTCATGGAAAATTAGTGAAAACTTGGGATTTTGGTAGAAAACCTATAAATTAGTATTTTTAATTTTTGACCACGAATTTGGGCATGAAATTGAGAGTAAATTATATATTTGAGTTCGTGAGGGTAAAGTTTATCTTCGAAAAATTTCGGAATCCGGGCACATGGGCCCGATGGATTTTGTCAACTTTTCGAGCGAAGTTGGGAATTTATATAAATTGAGTTTTTATAAGTATTAGGGTATATTTTCATTGGTTTGCCATTATTTGGCTAGTTTTGGTGCGTGGTGCATCGATTTGAGTCGTCTGGGCTTGGGAAGCCGGTTATGGAACTTCGGAGCAAGGTGAGTCTCCTTTCTAACCTTGTAAGAGGGAATTGTCCCCATAGGTGAATTAATTGGATATGTGCTTCTATTTGTGGGGGCTACGTACGCACGAGGTGACGAGAGTCCGTGCGTAGCTACTATTATGCTTATGTTCGGGTAGTCTAGGACCCAAAAGCATGCTTTACTTGTAATAATTGTAACCTTATTGATAGTTTAAATTGCTTTAATCGTATCGAAGTGGTAAATGATTTTCTAAAAGAGTTAAACTTCGTTTTCTCGACTTGTAAAGGAGAAATTGACACCTCCTTGAATAATTTTTTCCTTGATGAAGTCTTGATTGACTGTTTGAATGTGTGATTCTATGTGTACCTGCGTCACATGTATGATTCGCGAGGGGGGTGATTGTTTATTTATATTTGACCGCGTCGCATGTTTGATTCGCGAGCGGGGTAATAGATGCATCTATGGTTCGCGCCATTCGACCCTCTTGCAGTGCACAACTTAAATATTGTTGGATCGGGCCGTACGACCTCGGCATGATTTGCGCATGCTTGTATTGCTTGCCTTGAGATTCATAGATGTTGATAATTTTACTCCCTGGCCTGAGATAAATGTATCGATGATGAAAATGAATTTGGGCATTTCCTATAAACGAAAGAATTATTTATTTTCCTCATGCTATTGAGTTACATCCATTTTTATGAAAATCCTCGATTTACTATATTAGTGGTATATTATTATTGGACCACTAGTAAGTGTCGAAGTCGACCTCTCGTCTCTACTTCTTCGAGATTAGACGGGATACTTACTGAGTACACATTATTTTTGTACTCATGCTACACTTGCTGTGCATTTTTGTTGCACATGCACATGTACCTCTAGCGGCCTAATGGGCATAGCAGCATGGATGATACGGAGACTTAGGTGAGCTGCATCTCTCGAGGTGACCCGCAGCCGGCATAGTCTCTTCCAGTGTATAGTATTTACCTTCTGTCCAAATTTGTATTCCGGACAGTTATTGTACTTCATTTGATTTCCTAGAAATAGTTCATGCACTTGTGACACCGGGTTCTGGGATGATTATGGAATTGTTCAAAGTTTGTTAAAGACATCATCTTATTTTAGTGAATTTCATTATTTATTGTTTAATGTATAAAAGAAATGATTTTAATAAATCCTAAAACGAGAATTTAATTAACTTCTTGGTGTTGGCTTGCCTGACAGTGGTATCCGACGCCATCACGACCTTTAACGGATTTTGGGTCGTGACACATACGAAGATATTTAACTTTATCTTGAGGGTGTAGCATTATGTGTCTCCTCAAACTCCCCCCCCCCCCCTCCGACCTCCAACATATTTAAAAGCTAACTCTTTGCCACAAGTTTTACACTTAGCCCTATTTTTTTTTTCTCTTAGTTGAGTAAAAAATGGCCAAACAAGAGATGTTTCACTCCATTTAGAAGGTTGTCTAGAAAAAGTAGGGGTAGTAACAGGAGGGTCAGACGGGGCATCATTTGGATTATTATTAGTTGGGTTAACTTCAGCAACATGACTAGTGGGTGTATCATCATCCGGTTGCGTTTCATTAAAATTAATTTCTTCATCATCATTTTCATCAATAGTTGGATTACCAAAAAGAGCATTCATATATTCATGGTTTAATTGTTCGCCACCTCCAACATTATGCAAATATTGACTCTCAGTAAATTGTAATAAAGTATTATCACTATCAAGAATAGGAGCAGATGGAGGACGGGAATGGGGTTTGGGTAGGGGAGCCCTGGGAATTGGAGGAGGAATAGATTGGCCACTAGATTCACCACTCTTGGATTTTCCCTTATTTTTGTTAAATATTTTTTTTAACAAAAAATCCATCTTAATTAATCAAACAATACAAAGTAAATAAAACAAAATGAAAAATTATAGTATTAAAACTTAAGAGTTGGAACGAGTTTACTGAATTGACGAACAACTTGTTGAAAATTAATTATCGTTGAAGACTTGAATTCTTCAATTCACGAACTTCAAATTTTTCACACAAATTACAACAATAAAGTAAGCAATTATAGAAGAAAATTAGAGAGAGTTTGAGAGAGATTGATGATTTTGTGAGAAATATGAAAAAATGAGGGGGTATTTATAGTTGAAAATAGGGAAAAGTGTAATTATAAAAAGTTTGGAGTTAAAATAAAGTTGGGGGGAGGGGGAGGGTTAAATGGCTATTTTATAAATAGCCAACGGCTATTTTGGCAGAAATAACGGCTAGACTTTAAAGCCCTAATGGGCAGATTTTTTTAAAAAAATTTGGAGCCGTTGGGCCCATTTAGGACCGGTTGAACCGGCCCACTTCCAAGCCGGTCCTGGTCCCAAACTGTCACGGTCTCGCGGGCTTGAAGCACAAGATCGGCCCACTACCCCAGCCCACCTCCCCCGGTCCTGGTCCCAAACGGTTAGGATCGTTTAGGCCTACCGCCCATATGGGCTTGCGAACCTGGGACGGGCCCGGTCCTAACCGGCCCACATGCCACCCTTATTTGCGCCCCTCTTCCTGCTTCTTTTCTCCAATTCTGTTCATTGTTGCTCGAATCCCTGATTCCTCACCAAGGTTCATCTGATATTGCCACTTATTATACCAAACTCAAGGGATATTGGGATGAAATATATACAATCTCCTTAGGAAGACCCTGTACTTGTGGTGCTATGCATGAGTTCAGTGAGGTACAGAAGCTAATTCAATTTCTATCTGGCTTAAATGAAACATATTCCACTGTTAAAAGTAACATTCTAATGATGAGTCCTGTTCCAAGTGTGGAGAAGGCATATTCTATTCTGATTAGGGATGAGAAACAAAGGGAAATCAATTCTGCTTCTCAGCCTTTCTCTTCTGATTCTACTTCCTTCATAGCTAACTCTAATTCCAATTCTATTCATAACCAACCAAATACCACCAGAAATTTTACTCAGAGGGTGAACTTTGAACCTAGAAGAGCCACAGTATCTTGCAAATATTGCAAAAAGCCTGGTCATACTGTAGAAAAGTGCTACAAACTACATGGTTTTCCTCAAGATTTCAAGTTCACCAAGGGAAGAAAGGCTGCTGCATGTGTCCAGATTGAGTCATCAGAACAAACCTCAACTAAGCCTGATTGACCTCAAAATGAAGACATTCCACATGGTTTTTCTAACGAACAATATGCCCATCTTATGTCTCTATTCCATCAGATGCAGGCATCTTCTACAAACCAGCAGTCTACATCCCAAGAGTCTCCAATATATGCAAATTTTGCAGGTTGGCACAACAATCCTACTAGTAGGTCATATGGTTATCTTGTACGTCATGCTAGCCATAACAACTTTAGTTCTTGGATCCTAGATTCAGGAGCAACCAATCATATGACACCTCATAAACATCTTCTTCATGATATACAACCTTTAATTTCTCCTTCTCTTGTTACCTTACCAAATGGATATAAAGTAAAAGTTACTTCTTTTGGATGTCTTTCCTTATCACCTAGTATAATTCTAACTAATGTGCTGCTGGTACCTCTTTCCATTACAACTTAATTTCTATACATCAACTTCTTTCTCAACTCAAGTGTTATGCACTCCTTCCTAATATTTCATGTTGGTTACAAGGCCCTTCTCTGAAGAGGCCACTGGAAATTGGTAAGGTTGAGCATGGACTGTATATTCTGAGACTGTCATCTCATGGTATTGTAGCAGCTGATTCTTCTCAAGCAAATGCTTGTTCAACCTCTTCTTTTCCCAATTCTGATTCTGTAGTTGACTGTTTTCCTAAGTCTGTTTCATTTCCTGTTTTTCCGGTTCATGAATCTATAGTTGGCAATTCTGATGTTGTTCCTGTTATTTGTAATTCCAGGTCTATTAATAAAACTGATGTACTTTGTCATCAAAGAATGGGGCATATACCTTTTGTAAAGATCATTTCTATCCCTCGTCTATCTAGTAAATTTTCTCCTAAACAATCTTTCACATGTACTATATGTCCAATGGCTAGAGAACAAAGACTACCATTTTCTGAAAGCACTTCACATTCTAACAAATCTTTTCAACTTGTTCACATTGATCTATGGGGTCCCTACCACACTGTTACTTATAATGGTTTTAAATATTTTCTAACCATTGTAGATGATTGCAGTAGGGTCACTTGGACACATCTTCTTTCATGTAAAAGTAATGCATTTTCCATCATCAAATCTTTTATTGCCATGATATCTACACAATTTAATGCTTCCATTGAAGCCATTAGGACTGACAATGCCTTTGAATTAGGATCTGCTTCTTCACATGCTTCATACCTAACCTCTCTTGGCATCTCACACCAAACTTCTTGCCCACACACTCCTCAACAAAATGGAATAGTAGAAAGAAAACATAAACACTTGTTAGAAACTGCTAGAGCACTTCTTTTTCAGTCCAAATTACCTACCAAATATTGGGGGGAGTGTGTTCTTACTGCTACATACCTCATTAACAGGTTTCCTTCTACTGTTCTTTCCAACAAAACACCCTATGAAGCATTACTTGGTCAACCAGCCACCTATGATCACCTCAGATCATTTGGGTGTTTAGCCTATGCAACTGTTCCTCATCCTTCTAGGGATAAACTCCACTCTAGAGTTATTCCTTCTGTGTTTTTAGGCTATGGTTTTAACAAAAAGGGGTACAAATTACTGAATTTAGGTACCAAGTCCATCTTTTATTCCAGGGATGTCACATTTTTCTGAACACATCTTTCCATCTACTTCTCCACCCTCTGGTTTCTTTCCTTCCTCTACTTCTTCTTTTTCTGATCACATCATTCCTAACAATGCTACCACTTCTGCTTCTTTACCATTACACTCTTCTGATCATGTTCCTACTACTTCATCACCAATATCCCCTTCTTTTTCATTCTCCTGAACCTGATTCTGTACCTTTACCCACTGTTACTCCACACACACCAATTCCTCCTCCTTCTTCCCTTCCTTTGAGAAGATCTTCTAGGCCTACCACTACTCCTCACCACTTTGAGGACTACATCTTTTATGCTGTACCTCCTACTTCTTTTGCTGATCCATCCACTTCCTCTCAACCCATTAACTCCTCCACATTACTTGAGCCTTCCTTTTACCATCAGGCTGTCACCAATCCTGCTTGGCAAGAAGCAATGTTGATAGAATTCCAGGCCTTGGAATCTAACCAAACTTGGGATATTGTTCTTTTACCACATGGCAAGAAAGCCATTCCTTCTAAGTGGGTGTATAAAATTAAGCAAAGATCTGATGGAAGTATTGAGAGATACAAAGCCATATTGGTTATTAGGGGGGATACTCAACAGGCTGGTATTGACTATTTTGAGACCTTCTCCCCTGTCATCAAGTTTACTACCATCAAATGTTTACTTGCTTTGGCTGCCAAATTCTCTTGGTCTATATATCAACTTGATGTAAACAATGCATTTCTGCATGGGGATCTTTCTGAAGAGGTTTACATGAAAATTCCTCTTGGCCTTACTGTCTCCTCCTCTTCTTCTAGGCCTCCCTTAGTATGCAAACTGAAGAAATCATTGTATGGTCTCAAGCAAGCATCAAGACAATGGTTTGCTAAGCTTTCTACTGCCCTCACTTCTTTGGGATATTCCTCCAGTCTCAATGATTACTCCTTATTTTCTAAAATCACTCCCTCTTCATCTGTTTTCATTGCTATTTATGTGGATGATATTCTATTAGTGGGCAATGATACATCTGAATTGGATTCTTTCAAAGCATTTTTAGACTCTCAATTCAAAATAAAGGACTTGGGTTCTGTCCATTATTTTCTGGGGCTTGAGGTGTCCCATCTACCTCAAGGGTTGCTGACTAATCAACCCAAATACCTCCAGGAACTCCTTACTGAGTTCCATTGTGACTCTGCTTCTCCTGTTGTTGCTCCTTTGGATCTCTCTGTCAAGCTTACTCCTACTTCTGGTGATCCTTTACCTGATGCTTCCACTTATAGAAGACTTATAGGGAAGCTGAACTTTCTTCAACACACTCGACCTGATATTTCTTTCTCTGTTCAGCCGGCACCTCAGTCAGTTTCTCCATGCCCCCACCTTTGCTCATATGCAAGCAGCTCTGCATGTTATGAGGTATTTGGTCAGAGATCCTGCCAGAGGGATTCTTCTTAATAATCATAAGGACTTCTCAGTCATTGCTTACTCGGATTCAGACTGGGCAGGGTGTCCTTCATCTAGAAGATCTGTGACTGGTTATTATGTCACTCTTGGGGGCAGTCCTATTACTTGGAAATCTAAGAAACAACCTACTGTCTCATTATCCTCTGCTGAAGCTGAATACAGAGCTCTTCGAAAGACTGTTGCTGAACTTACATGGCTTGTTAGACTGTTAGCAGATTTGGGTGTTTCTGTTTCTTCTCCTATTCCTTTGTATTGTGATAACAGTTCAGCCATTAGTATTGCCATGAACCCTGTATCACATGAGCGGACCAAACACATTGAGCTTGATTGCCATTTTGTCCGGGAGAAGCTTGCTAGTGGTCTCATCTCTTTGCATTATGTTCCTACTGCCTCACAACTGGCAGATATCTTTACCAAACCCCTCACAGGCATTCAACATCAGGTTTTGTTATCCAAGCTGGGTGTTTTCTCACCCTCCAGCTTGAGGAGGGGTGTTGGATTAAATGGATTAAATGGCCTAACTCGTACAGGCCCAAAGATTGCTGAAGAAGAAATAGACCCAGGCCCAAACACTTGACAATTGTACAAAGTTCTGTAATGTTATTTGTATACTTAGCCACATATGTAATAGATAGCCATTCTTTTATTTGCCTAGTATAAATACTTCATTAGGCTATATTTTGTACAGACAGATTATTCTTTCAATACAGAGAGATCAATTTCTGTATCTTCTTCTCTCTAAAATATTCGAACTAGGGTTTTCTTCTGAAGAATCCATGGATTCTCACTCAATTGCTTCAATCTAACAAACATAGATAATACAAAAATCATACCCTAAAATCTAGGCTGCGTGCTTGCTCAACTATTGTCAAAACTTGAACAAGTAACTGAATTAAGGCACAGGAATTTAAAACTTTATTTTAGTAATGAAACTGCGCTGGTATTCTTGGATCACTATAAATTATGAAAGGGTCAACTTTTCTAGGAAATCTAGGCAAGTAATGAGTTAAGAACAATAGTACTTAATAAATAAATGTTATATACTTATATATAATGCGTGTGTATGCCAATTGATTATCCAGGTAGAGAACTGCAAGATACAATGCATGGAGTTGAACCAATACAAAAAACAAACAGCTTTTGTCCTTTAATGAAACACTATTATTATTAAAATATATAAGCAACTTTGTCCACTTCTCACCCAATAGTGTAAACCATAAAAGAAAAAGAAACAACATCACATAAAAATTCTAAGTAGGCGTTTGGACATAAATTTTTGAAAAAAAAAGTAATATTTGAAGTTAAGTTGAAAAATAGTATTTGAAATTTATAATTTGAAATTATGTTTGAACATGTATTTCAGTTGAAAAAATATTGCAGTTTTTGTGAGTGGAGAAAATATTAATTTTGAAAATTTTAAAAAAAGTGGTCAAAACTATTTTTTGGTTTTTGAAAACCTTATTTTCGATTTTTTTTTTCAAAAAACATGCCAAATTTCATGGACAAATATATTTTTGAAAAAAAATATTATGGACAAATCGGTTGGTATTGGAGCTCCAACGGCTGGTCAGAATGACACGTTTCGTTCACAATGTGCAAGTACAGTGCTTAAGGTTGGATTAGGAAAATAAGACAAACCTTAGGACGTAACACGACGCAATCATTAAGAAATCTAACGACGTAGAATTAAAATTGTATGGGTTTGCTAATAATGCTGGTATTAGATTAGTGATTATTTCCAATATGAAATATTAATTAAGTACCAGTTTAACGTGATGATATAGAAAATCTGAGTGTACAAACAGCTTGTCGGGGATAAAGTAAGAAATATTCCAGCTTTTCGTTTGATGAATACCTCATCCACGTTCTTTGTCTTTGTCAGAACCTGGATTTATCATTATTCTTGTTTGTTTTAATAAGAAGTCATTATAATGTTTCCTTAGTTCATCAAATTTTATTTGAGATTAATACAGAAATCCTGGATTATATGTTTCTTTTTTGTTCTCCTTTTGTTCGTCATATTAATGGCATTAACTATTCTCTCTCATTCCAATGTAGAATTTGCCTAAGGCAAATTTCACATGGAACCTCTTTCAAGTTCAACCGTCATTGGTATCGTCTATGATACCGCTTCTCACGATGTCCTAGATAGTTCCAACTTCCATGATATTGTTCGATCATCTCCAACCTTTAGGGCCTCATGGTTTTGTCCTCCTAAACTTAAACTGTAAAAAGGTCTTAATAGTTGAGTCCTGAAATTGCTTTTACTATGTCCGTCTCAGATTATCTGTCATGATTTTCTTGTATATGCTTCTTAAAAAAAATAATTAGGATGAGATTTTGACTACTTTACATTCATGTCTTAATATTTAATTTTTCTTTATTGATATTTGAAAAAAATTATCCATAATTGAGGTGTTTGTAGTCTTCAACGATAATTTGTCAAAAGTTGGCCATTAGAGAGAGCTTTTGCGTGAAGAAGAAGAAGAAGACTGTGTTTTGGGAATTTTCCAACTGCCTTATCTCTGTGGTAACTAACTAATATATACAATCATACAGAATAATCACTAAGACCTCTCTAAGTTCTAACATTTACACGTTGGTCCTAACATTAGATTAGCTAGCAAATTAGCCTCAGTCTAACTACCAGTAACTCCCAATACTCCCCCTCAAGCGGGTGGATGAAGAATGTTCAAGACACCCAGCTTGCCTAGTAAAAAATGATGTTGCCCTGAAGGTAATCCTTTGGTGAGAAGAAATGGCAATCGATATGTCCGTAATCCTTTGGTGCTTACTACTCAATATGTCCGTAAGCAGTCCTTTTTTGATGTGCTCTCGAATGAAATGGCAATCGATCTCAATATGTTTAGTGCGTTCGTGGAAGATAGGATTGACAGCTATTTGCATTGTTCCCTTGCTGTCACAAAACAATAAGATTGGTCGCACAATGGGAACTCCTAATTCTGAGAACAAGCCCAATAGCCATACAATTTCAGAAACTGCTGATGCCATGCTACGATACTCTGCCTCTGCACTACTCCTTGACACAGTGTGCTGCTTTTTTGACTTCCATGATATTAAGGAATCACCAAACTTGACTGCATAACCACTAACAGATCTTCTTGTCATTGGACATGCTGCCCAGTCTGAGTCGCAAAAAGCAGTCAAAGTATTTGCCTCTCCTCTCTTTAACAAAATACCCATGCCTGGTGCAGATTTGAGATACCTTACTACCCTAAGAGCAGCATCTATATGGGACTTCTTAGGTAGTTGCATAAACTGGCATAGACCCTGCACTGCATAGCTGATATCA
This sequence comes from Nicotiana attenuata, assembly GCF_001879085.1. Lineage (NCBI taxonomy): Eukaryota > Viridiplantae > Streptophyta > Magnoliopsida > Solanales > Solanaceae > Nicotiana > Nicotiana attenuata. Next base: position 208,996 of record NW_017670545.1, read on the forward strand.
GGCCTAGTAACAATAAGATAGAGAAGTTTCCCTATCAATCTTTGATAGCTAGTGACATCTGTCAAGGGGTCTGCTTCCTTAAGTCCAACAGCTTCATCATATTCAACTGTTGTGAGTTTCTGATTAATCTCAAGAGGTGTTACAACTGGTTTGGCACCACTCAATCCTAGCTCAGAGATAAGTTCCAAAGAGTATTTTCTTTGGTTAAGTAAGATCCCATGTTTAGACCTCATAACTTCAATGCCCAAAAAATACCTCAATTCTCCCAAGTCTTTAAGTTTGAACTGTTGGTGTAGAGCTGCCTTAGCTTCATCAATTAACTCTTTATTGCTCCCAGTCAATAATAGATCATCCACATAGATAAGAATGATCATAATATCTGTTCCTGTTTTCTTGGTGAACATAGAGTAATCAAAAACACTCTGCACAAAACCTGCACTCACTAAGGCTTCTGTGAGTTTAAGATTCCATTGTCTGGAGGCCTGCTTGAGGCCATATAGGGACTTTAGCAGTTTGCATACCTTCTGCTCCCTCTGCCTTTGAAATCCCTTTGGCAAATCCATATACACTTCTTCAAATAAATCACCTTGAAGAAAGGCATTAAACACATCCATCTGGTATAAAGTCCAATCTTTTGAGGCTGCCAAGGCTATCACAGACCTAACTGTCACCATTTTTGCTACTGGTAAAAAGGTCTCATGATAGTCTAATCCCTCCTGTTGATTGTACCCTTTAGCAACTAGTCGAGCTTTGAACCTCTCTATTTCCCCATCAGCTTTATACTTTATTTTGTAAACCCACTTAGAGCCAATAGAAGTTTTTCCAGGAGGTAAATCCACTACTTCCCATGTTTTGTTGTCCTCTAGAGCCTGCACCTCTTGTTGCATAGCAGTAATCCACCTCTCATCTTTGACAGCTTTCTTGAAGGTATAAGGTTCTCTTAGCACTGAGAAGACAGAAACATAACTCTTGTACTTAGGAGACATTTTTTCATATGACAAAAAGTTAGATATTGGATAACTGCATTGTGATGATTTCTGAAGTTGCACCACATAATCCTTTTGCCATATAGGAGGATGTTTCACTCTTTGAGATTGTCTTCCAAGCATAGACTGTCTATCAGATACATTGGAGCTTGATTCAGCATTTGGAACAACAACATTTGGAACAACAATGTTCTCTAACTGAACATGATCATTGTGTGCTTCTGCATCATGAATATTCACCACTGGCTCATCTGCATCATGTTCATCTGCAGCAGGTTCATTTATCTCCTCCATGTTTAAGGCATGTCCAATATCTGCATCATGATGATCTATGACCGGTTCAGCAGGAATAGAACCTCCTGGTCCTTCATATGAGACTTGACTTTCCTCTAAATCCATGACTGTTGGTCCAGTTGCTTCAGAAGTTGGTAAATCAAGCTGCAAAAAACTGGCCTCTAGATTGTCCCGTGGGTTAGAATGTAAATGCATTTCCCTGAATGGAAATTCAGACTCCCTGAAGGATACATCCCTGCTAACAAAGAAGGATTTAGTGGTTAAATCATATAACCTATATCCTTTTTGGGTGGTGGAATATCCCATGTGTACAGCTTTTCTAGCTCTAGTAGCAAATTTGTCCTCTATCACCAAGTTAGTTGCATAACACAAACACTCAAAGACTCTTAGATGAACTATAGAGGGTTCTCTACCATGCAGCATAGCAAAAGGGCTCTTTCCATCTAAGATCTTAGAAGGTAGTCTGTTTATGATGTATACTGCTGTTTGTGCACATTCCCCCCCCCCAAAAGAGGCTTGGGACATTACTCTAAAATCTTAAAGCTCTAGCAGTGTTAAGTATGTGTCTATGTTTTCTCTCAACTACTCCATTCTGTTGAGGGGTATAGACGTAGCTACTTTGATGAATAACACCTTGTGATCTCAACAGATCACTCCACTGTTTATTAAAGAACTCTGTCCCATTATCAGTTCTTAAAATCTTAACACAAGTATCAAACTGTGTCTCAACCATGCACAAAAATTGCTTCAAAAAAATGATAGTTTCATTCTTAAACTGCATCAAAAAAATCCAAGTAGCCTTTGAGAAGTCATCAACAACTGTAAGGAAGTAGTGTTTCTTGTCATGAGTTGCCTTCTTGTATGGTCCCCAAACATCCATGTGAACAAGTTCAAAAGGTCTATTACTCCTTTTCACTATCTGGAAAGCTTAGCCTACACTGGTTTGCCAAGGGGCAAACAGAGCATTTATTTTGTATCTCACTATCTACTTTATTCTGCAAGAAAGAAACATGTTGCATTACAGGAATAAAGGCATGACCAAGCCTCATATGCCATAGATCCCCTGTATCTCCAGCTGTGACCTTCATACCAACATGAGCTGCTAGCTGTCTGATTCCTCTTCCCTTCAGCACATACAATCCTTCATCTTCCTTACCAATCGCCTTCACCCTGCCATTCTAAAGATCCTGAAACACACACAGTTCAGGTAAAAATATGGTAGCACAACTCAGATCTCTGGTTAATTTGGACACTGACATTAGGTTGAACTTAAAATCAGGCACATGAAGCACATTTTTCAGCTTATCAAAAGCTGACAGAAAAGAGCTCCCAACATGTTCTATTTTTGCACAACCTCCAATTGGCAGTGTAACCTTTTCCTTTCCCTTATCAGTTATTTTACTCACATCACTCGTGAAGTCTAATGTAGAAGATATGTGGTGTGTGGCTCCTGAATCCACAATCCATATATCTTTCAGTTCATTCACAGCTTCAGCATTAGAGGATAGTGCAATCCATCTATCTCTCAGCTTGTTCAAAGTTTCTACATTAGAGGATAATGCAGTAACTTTACCTGCATTATTAGTTTGAGTTGTAGCTTCACTTGGTGAGTCTTTGTTGTTGAGCAATCCCAGAATTTGTTGATATTGAGCCTCTGTGAGAAGTAGTCTCCCTTAGACTGTGTTGTTGCTTGTGAAGATTGAGTTGTTGATCCCTCTACATGGTTAGCTGCAGTAAGTGTTCCTCTAAGTTGAAAAGGTTTTCTTCCCTTAAAGTCTTCAGGATACCCAATGATTGTAAAACAATTTTCTTTTGTGTGGCCTTTCATACGACAATGGTCACGTTGTAGAAATTGTTTCTTTCCTCTGTATCCCTGTCCTCTACCAGCTTGCATAGCCAATGGATCTCCTTTATCAGCCATAGAAACACTTCCCATCGATTGCTGACTTTCATCTTGAAAGATTAGTGCATATGCTTGATTAAGAGTTGGTTCAGTAGTTTTCAGTAAAATTTGTCGACGAGCTTGCTCATAGGTATCATTTAGTCCATCCAGAAATTGCATCACCCTTTGTTGATGCAGATGAATCATGTATTCCTTGGATCTAGGACAACCACAGTCTGGAAATCGCACTAGAACATCATATTCAACCCATAACTCCTTCAACTTAGTAAAATAGACAGATACAGAGTCCGATCCTTGTGATAATCTTGAGATCGATCTGTGCAATTGAAAAATACGTACTCGATTCACCTTATCAAAATGCTCCTTGAGGTCCTCCCAAACTGCATGTGCATTCAATGCGTAGATGATTCCACTGAGCAGGTCCTTCGAAACAGAGTTCATTATCCAAGAATGTACTATCGCATTACAAGTCTCCCACTCCTCCAGAAGAGCATCCTTGTACATCTCCTTAGCACATTTTCCTGTTACAAACCCTAGCGAGCAAGTCGCATCGATCTACTCCACAGTCCATAGTTCTGAACCTGTGAGCTGAATTGGAATTAGAATCAATCCAGGTGTATCAGAAGGTTGAAGGAAAAGAGGATACGTATGGTCGATTTTCTCAGTCGCCATTGACGCACAAGCTTCAGATTTCGATCTTCACGATTAAGCACAGAATTGTCGGAATTAACACAGCTCAATTGAATTGAGTAGGAAATTGGTGATAAAAGCTTCACGAATCAGTCTCCATGGCTCTGATACCATGTCAAAAGTTGGCCATTTGAGAGATCTTTTGCGTGAAGAAGAAGAAGAAGAAGACTGTGTTTTGGGAATTTTCCAACTGCCTTATCACTGTAGTAACTAACTGATATATACAATCATACAGAATAATCACTATGACCTCTCTAAGTTCTAACATTTACACTTTGGTCCTAACATTAGATTAGCTAACAATTTAGCTTAAGTCTAACTACCAGTAACTTCCAATAATTATTATGGAAAAAAAGAAAAAAAATAATTAAATTTTCTTGAACTTCTAAACTGACAAATAATTTTGAGACACCTTTTTTTTTTAGTAACAATGACGGATGATATGAGGTGGATGGAGTATGACCCATAACTTTCTTCTCTCAATCCGGTATGGTATTTACATTGCAAATTTAACGCGACTCCCATTTTGAGGTCGGTATTAATAATCAATGGAAAAGGACTGATTTACCAAATTAATACTCCTTCCGGTCCAAAATAAGTGATTTTTTGGCTTTTTTCTTGTGGTACAAAATAAGTGATTTTTTCAGATTTCAAGAATGAATTAATTATTTTTTTCCTACATTGTCCTTGAAGTAAATGGTGTTGGAATATGTGTTAGGAGTGTTTATGTGAGATAGTAAAGGTTAATATGGTCAATTTCATTGCTAAATAATGCTAAAAGATGGATTTCTTAATTTGTGTGAAAACATCCAAAAAATCACTTAATTTGGACCGGAGAGAGTATGCTATTAGTATTAATTTAACAGTAGTGCTCAAAGCTTAAAACCGTGTGCCAGTTGTATGGGGATATGGGAAAACTTCGTCAAAACGAAATATAATTAGAAAATACACTTACACTTATGTATATAAGTCAACACCAATTCTGTTTAATTCGGTTTTCTTGGGCAGTTCACAATTTAACACACTCGCTCCGAAAAATTTTATTTTGTGTCTTACACAATTGATAATAGTTGTATGAGACCTCTTTTTTGTCTCACAACTTTCTGGTCCCAGAATTATGTGGACCCAGATGTGTAAGATATGGGTCTACAAATATGTGAGATAAAAAGAGGCCTCACACAAGTAATATAAGTTGTGTGAGACACAAAATAAAACCACTCCACTGCTCCCTAGAAAGATTATCTCCCAAATGTAACAAATTAATTACTCCCTCCGGTCCACAATAAGTGACCAATTTGATTTGGGCACACCCATTAAAAAAATACTCCCTCCGGTCCAAAATAAGTGATTTTTTGATATTTTTTTGTGGTCCAAAATAAGTGATTTTTTCAGATTTCAAGAATGAATTAATTATTTTTTTCCTACATTGTCCTTGGAGTAAATAGTGTTGGAATATGTGTTAGGAGTGTTTATGTGAGATAGTAAAGGTTAACATGATCAATTTCATTGCTAATTAATGCTAAAAGTTGAGTTTCTTAATCTGTGTGAAAACATCCAAAAAATTACATATTTTGGACCGGAGTGAGTACTAAATTTTAGATAAAAATAGTTAGTTTGACTAAACTACCCTTAATTAAATGTTGCAGGCTTGCAGCATAGTTAGGAGTAAAAGACTTCTTAGGGATACGTACATAAGGGTAATTAAGGAAAAAAATTAAATTTTTTCTTGATTATATAAAGGGACACTTATTTTGGAACAAAATAAAAAGACAAATTAATCACTTATTATGAACTAGAGGGAGTAACAATTAAGTAATATGGTAAAGATTTTTACACTATAAAATTATATCCTAAATATAACAAAAGAAGCTATTATTAAGATTCTTTCTTTTTTCTTCATAATAACCTTTTGTCTTGTTTGGGTAGCAGCTTCCTTCTATAAAAGACAAACCACTTCTCTCAAATCTCCCACTCTCCCAAAAGAAACTATTTTTGTACATCACTTCTTGCTAATAACTGTGAGAGTGTAACTGAGAGAGAAAAAATGGAAGAAATGGCTTCTTTATTGTATTACCAAGAGGTTGGTCATTAATTCCTTCATTTTCTTGCCTTAGGGCTAAGCCCCTAAAGGTTCTGTTTTTGTAAAAATATTAAATATTTTGAAGGCTTTTGTCTAACTTGGGCTTTTGATCAAATGTTGCAGACCATTGATGAAATGAGGCAGAAGCTTATGTACACTAATCTTGAACTTGAAAATTTGAAGGTAGAGAAAATTGAAGAAATGAATCTATTTTGTTTATTTTATTATTAGTTAAATATATTTTTTTCTTGAACCAAGAATCTATCAGAAACAATTACTCTATCCCACACAATGTAAGGATAAGTTCTGCGTATATTCCACCCTCCCGAGACCCCATTTGTAAAATCAAGTATACTATATTGTTATTGTTATTGTTGTATTCTTTGGGTTTTCATGGTCCAAATAGTGACTATTTTCTGATGCGTGAAACCCGGTTGGCTTTTTATCCCTTAGTCTCTCCGGTGATTAAGTGGACAGGTAAAATCGTTACTCGTTAGGATACTAAACGCAATTTGTGGACCATTGCTTCGATGGGCTCAAAAAAGCAACTTTCTTTTCTTCTTTTTTGTCCCCTTCTGATAAAAAAACACTAATATAAAAGTCATGCAGACAAAGACTAGGGATGTAGGGTTAGGTACTTAGCCATGTGTGAGCACTCCACTCATACTACTCTATCCTTAATGATCTCTTTTAGGTTATGGACTTATGGTATATTTGTACATGTTCATGCATGTGCCTAGACTATTCTAGTTAAATTACACTAGCGTGCGAATGGATAGGGTGGGCGAAATGCAAAGTTTATGAATGTTTGAGCGGTTGAAAGAGTTGGTCTCTTGAAACGTAAATGTTAAGTCAGTAATACTTTCAAATGTCACTTTTTTCGGTCGCATCAATCTTCAGGACGATATAGCCATAAAAATGCAAGTCGTAGTGGGAGAAGATTTTGCTTTTGGTGTATCCCGAGATGCAAATACATTCTATAATATACATACATACATATATATATATATATATATATATATATATATATATATATATAAAATTCAAGGCGATGATTGCTCTACCTGAATTTTTTAGAAGAATTAACCAAAATAGCTGCTCATCTAATATCTTAAACTAAAAATAGCCGGCAGGTGTATAATGTATGTATAATTATGGATAATCAATATACTCCCTCCGTTTCATATTAGATGAGGTAGTTTGACTCGGCACGGAGTTTAAGAAAAAAGAAGAAGACTTTTGAAACTTGTGGTCTTAAAAGCTTAAGGGGTAAAAAGTTTGTGGGGCCATGACATTTGTGTGGCTATAAAAGCTTCTCATTAAGGGTAAATGGGTAAAATGAAAGAGTTTAAAGTTGAATTATTTCCAAATTTTGAAATGTGTCATTTGTTTTGGAATAGACTAAAAAGGAAAATACCTCATTTAACATGAAACGGAGGGAATATAATTTTATTGAATATAATGACAAGAAGGAAAAGGGAAACAGTTAGTTGAAGCTGCCCAACTCATAAGGTTCAAGAAGTTAGTTAAGTTAGTTACAAGTTAGTTAAGCTAGTTATTGGTTAGTTAAGTTAGTTATGGCTTGTGGGGAGCTTAATCTTAGAGAAGCAGGAGATAATCTGCTCCTATATATACATGTATAGATGTATACTGGACATATAATGAATGAAAAATTACTGCTCTTAGTTCAACTACATCTGCTCTTCATATTCTCTCTCTCTTCTTCTTCTTCTTTTTCTTTTTCTTCTTCTTCTTCTTCTTTTCTTCTTCTCTTCATCTAATGAATTCTTCCATCTTTGATCTTCATTTCTACTTGTTAACTCCTTCCAATCATAGTTTCTTCATGGTATCAGAGCAATAGAACTTAATCACTTCCGCGAATCAAAGTTCTTGTTCTCTCTGTAAAAAATCTCTCTTGTTCTTTCCGTCAAGAATTTCTTTTCTCTTCGAATCTGGAAGAAGTCTGATAATCTATATTGTTCATAATCTGTATTGAAAGAAGTTTGTTGTTAGTTAATTGCGATCATCTGAAGATATGACAATCAACAACTCAGAGAATGTGGGAACAACAGATGCTGCAGTACCACCTGGTGTTCAAGTTGATGCAAGTGGAACTCCATCTGCACCTGGGATAATACCAGTCATGGATCATAACCATCCTCTATATCTACACTTGACTGATGTAAGTGACATTCCTCTCATCTCCCTTCAATTGACTGGTTCTAAGGATTACTCTTTATGGAGCAAATATATGAGAATAGTCCTGCTAGGAAGAAACAAGTTGAGATTTGTTGATGGCTCTTGGAAGAAAGAAAATTTTAGAGAAGAATTCTGGTACCAGTGAGAGAGGTACAATGCCATAGTCCAATCTTGGATAATGTACACTGTGTCTAGTAATTTGTTAGGGGGAATGGTGTATGCAGATAGTGCTCAAGATGTTTGGGAAGATCTGAAAGAAAGATTCAATAAAGTGGATGGATCAAGATCATTTAGCCTACATCAAGAAATAGTAAGACTAACTCTAGGAACAACCTCTGTGGCTACTTACTTCACAAAACTAAAAGAACTTTGAGTCGAATTAGAGGCCCTTGTACCGCTACCAGGCTGCAAATGTGATAAATCAAGGGAGTTTGTAGCCTATCTTCAAAGACAGAAGTTATATCAGTTTCTAATGGGGCTGAATGATAACTATCTGCAAGTCAGGAGTCAAATACTCCTAATGACACGACTACCCTCGGTAAACCAAGCCTATGCTATGATAATCAGTGATGAGTCACAAAAGGCTATGGGAACAATCTCCAACTCTGTTGGTTTATTAGGTACCATGCCTACTCTTGATCCTACTGCTATGTACTCCAAGACAGGATATCAGGGTCAGAAGTTTAGGAAAATTAATAACTTGTATTGTGATCACTGCTAGATGAGGAATCACACCAGAGAAAACTGTTACAAACTGAAAAGTTATCCTCAAGAATCCAAATTCAAAAGAAAGGGAGGACCAGGTTGTTCATCTGCTGCATACAATGTGTTCTCAGAAGAAGTCAGTGATCAGTTGACACATCATGATAATCAAGGGAACAACAAAGCCAATAGAGTACACTATATAGACACACCTGCATAAATGACTCAAATGAATCAGCTCCCAGGACAAATAACCCAGACTGGAGCATGTGCTTTCACTCAATCACAATATGAACAGATTGTGCAATAACTTAATCAAAGTCCGCAGCAAAGTGCAAATTCTCATACTGCCTCCTCAGCCAATGCATCAGGTAAAGAAGCAGGTATTAGCAACAGTAAGGCAATGCAAGTGTCAAGAATCCTTAAAGATTGGATTATTGACTCTGGTGCCACAAACCATATAGTTTTTGATATAAGCATGCTAAACAAAGCATTACTGTTAAAAAGCACAAATTCAAAAAATATGCAATTACCAAATGGTGATGTATCACAAGTAACACAGATTGATTCTAGCACAATTACTGATAACAGTACTCTAACTAATGTATTTTTACTGCCTCAGTTCAAGTATAACCTTATGTCAGTCTCACAGGCAACAAAACAATTGAACTGTGTAGCTTCCTTTTATCTTAACTTTTGTCTGTTTCAGGATCTTTGTAGTGGCAACGTGAAGGAGATTGGTAAGGAGACTGAAGGGCTATATCTGCTATTAAACAAGTCTACAGGAAAACTTAGAGAAACCAGTCTAAAAGTGCATCAAGTTAGTGCTATTTGTGAAGATGAAATAAAACTGTGGCATATGAGATTTGGCTATGTATCAAGTACTACCTTAAATAAAATTCTACCTGCTAACAATCAGGTTATAGCAGAAACTATTAATAAGTGTAGTATATGTCCATGTGCTAAACAATGTAGACTACCTTTTCCTACCAGCCTAAGTAAAAGTTCTTCTAAATTTGATCTTGTCCATATGGATATTTGGGGACCTTACAAAGTTCAAATCTTTGATGCAAACAGATATCTTTTAACCATAGCAGATGATCACACTAGAATGACATGGGTTTATCTGTTAAAACTAAAATCAGATGCCAGTACTATTATTCCATTCTTCCTAAGATATGTTCAAACTCAGTTTAATGTCATGGTTAAAGTTATTAGATCTGACAATGGTACTGAATTCCTAAATGATGTATGTAACAATATACTCAAATAATATGGTATAATACATCATAAGTCATGTGCATATACACCTCAGCAAAATGGCATAGCAGAAAGAAAACATAGACATATTTTAGAAATAACAAGAGCAATCAGGTTTCAGGATAATATTCCTCTAAAATTTTGGGGACAGTATGTTCAAACTGTTGTATATTTGATTAATAGTTTGCCTTCATCTGTAGTTAAAGTGTCTCTATATGAAAAGATGTACAACCGAAAACCTTCACTCAATCACCTAAGAGTAATAGGATGTCTATGCTGTGCTAAGAACCTTGCTAAAACTGATAAACTCCAATCAAGGACAAGGACAACTGTACTGATGGGATTCTCAGAAGTACAAAAAGGTTATATACATTATATGATCTCAATAACAAATGTTTTCTTATCAGCAGGGATGTTAGTTTCAAGGAAGATAATTTCCCTTTCAAGTGGAGTACTACTGATATTTCAATATTCACCAACACTACCACTAAGATGATTTTAGGAGATGAACACAATTTATCGATTCTGGAGCTACAAGAGTGTTATGATAGGAGAGTAAATGGAAATAATGAGACAACAAAACAATCATCAGCTATCAGTTCATCACCTCCTCCAACTCAAATCAATCCAGAAACACAATCCATCATAAACACACAACCTCCAACACATCTCACTATAGCACCAACAACTCAATCATTGCCCATTCAGCTTATGCCAAGATCAAAACCAAGAGTTGAACCTACTAGGAAATCAACAAGAACTTCAAAACCACCTATATGGAGAAAAGACTTCATATCTCTTAGCCTACATAACAACACTACTTATCCAATTTCAAACTTCATCTCATATGAAAAAATCTCACCAAAATACAGTGCTTTTCTATTAGTCTTCTCATCTATTACAGAACCCTAGTCCTATGCTGAAGCAGCTCAAGATCTAAACTGGATTGAAGCAATGCAATCAGAGATCAATGCACTATAAGATAACAACACATGGAAGATTGTAAGTCTGCCAAAAGGGAAGAAATCAATTGGTTGAAAATGGATATACAATATTAAGTATAAAGCAATAGGTGAAATAGAAAGGCTTAAGGCAAGACTCGTAGCAAAAGGCTACAGTCAACAAGAAGACATAGACTACCAGGAGACACTCTCTCTTGTAGTCAAGATGGTGACAGTTGATCAATCCTATTTGTAGCAGCTGCAAGAGGTTGGCACATACACCAAATGGATGTATATAATGCCTTCTTGCAAGGAAATCTTACTGATAAAATATACATGAAATTACCACAGGGATTTCAGAGTTAGGGGGAGACTAAGTATGTAGACTCATAAAATTTCCTCTATGGACTAAAACTAGCACCAAGACAGTGGAATGCAAAATTGACAGAAGCTTTGTTGAGTTTTCAGTTTACTCAGAGCCAATATGATCATTCCCTATTCATCAAGAGGACAGACAAAGGCACTACTGTGGTTCTAATCTATGTTGATGACATGTTAATAACAGGTGATAGGTTGTATCTTGTAGAGGACACCAAGAGTGCACTACAGAACGCATTTAGGATGAAGGACTTGGAAGAACTAAAATACTTTCTAGGGATCGAATTTGCAAGGTCAGATAAAGGAATCCTAATGCATCAAAGAAAATATGCATTAAAGTTAGTGTCTGAACTTGGACTCTCAGCTGCAAAACCAACAGGTACACCTATGGACAACAGTCTGAAACTTACAACTAGGGAATATGATAAACACTTCCCGGCTGCTTCACTCACAGAAGATGAGATTCTAACTTATCGATGACCATACCAAAGACTTATTGGAAAGCTACTATACCTCACAGTCACAAGGCCAGACATAGCCTTCAGTGTCCAGAACTTAAGTCAATTCTTGCAACAACCAAAAAGGTCGCACATGGAAGCAACTTAAAGAATAGTTAAATATATCAAAAGCGAGCCTGGCCTAGGTGTGCTTCTGTCAAGTAAACCACAGGATAAAATTACAGCATTTTGTGATGCTGATTGGGCAGCATGCCCTCAAACCAGGAAGTCTATCACAGGTTTTCTAGTGAAGATTGGAGATTCAACAGTGTCATGGAAATCAAAGAAATATACTACAATCTCAAGAAGCTCTGCTGAATCTGAGTATAGAAGTATGGCTTCAGCAGTAGCAGAATTAACATGGCTATTAGCAAAGCTGCAATTCAAATTACAGCTAATCCTGTCTTCCACGGAAGAACAAAACATATTGAGATAGACTGCCATTTTATAAGAGAGAAGATACAACAGGGACTTGTGAGGACTAAGTATATTAATACCAACGAACAGCTTGCTGACATTCTTACAACGGGCCTAAACAAAGCTCAACACTTTCATTTAAGGTCCAAGCTAGGATTACTTAATATCTTTACACCTCCTAGCTTGAGGGGGAATATTGAATATAATGACAAGAAGGAAAAGGGAAACAGTTAGTTGAAGCTGCCCAACTCATAAGGTTCAAGAAGTTAGTTAAGTTAGTTACTGGTTAGTTAAGTTAGTTATGGCTTGTGGTGAGCTTAATCTTAGAGAAGCAGGAGATAATCTGCTCCTATATATACATGTATAGATGTATACTAGACATATAATGAATGAAAAATTACTGCTCTTAGTTCAACTACATCTGCTCTTCTTCTTCTCTCTTTCTTCTTCTTCTTCTTCTTCTTCTTCTTCTTCTAATGAATTCTTCCATCTTTGATCTTCGTTTCTGCTTGTTAACTGCTTCCAATCATAGTTTCTTCAAATTTATGTATACTAGCTAGAAAAAATAAATATTAAATTTGACCGGCTATTTGTAACTATCCCAACTTTATATTCAAGATAAACCATAGTAGTGTAGGCTAGGCACTTGGGAACAAAAAGGCAACCGGGTATTTTGGTATTTTGTTACACATGCATGTTCATGCATGTGTGTAAAACCACTTTATATCTCTTTGCTTTTTTTTTTCCTTGGGAATTCTAGATTTTGGTAAAGAGTTGAATTTGAACATCAAAATGGTTCGAAAATATCGATGAGAAACGAGAGTTGGCACATACTGCATGTATTTTGCTTCTTTGTTTTATTCGTTTGGTAAGCTTTACAAAGAGAAACTTCTCCACCAATACCCTGTCCGAACTATAAGATTGTTGTTTCTACGTACTTTAAGGTCTGTCTTACATAAAATTATTCATTTGGCAATACGACTGGTAATATATAATTTTTGTTTCTAGTAAAAGAAATTATAAGGGAAAACTGCTGAAAATTTTCTGAACAAAGCAAACCGTGTTTTTTCTCAAAGAAACTGCATATTCAACTCATGTGTGGTTTTAGAGCCAACTATAGCTAGGCAAGTTGAGTTTTAATTTATTCAATTATTGTCATGCCCTTAAAACTAGGAAGCATACTTCCTCAAATATTGTCAAAACTTGAAGAAGTAACCAAATAAAGACACGCTAACACTTAAAACCGTAATTAAATAAGGATTTAAGTGTTAGGTGTTTGCCATGATTTTCTTATCATATTTAGTTTTCCTATTTGTTGGAAGAAAGGGCGACATGTTTTCTTTAACTGGGTTTTCCTTCTTGTAGAAGGAAATTACAAATCTCCCATATCTGGCTAGTCCTTTTTCTTGTAGGAAAAGGTTTGGAGTTCTATAAATTGAAGATACATCATTCTCATTCAGGAGCATCCACAATGTAGCCATATGGGGTTTGTGAGTCGTGTTTAGGGGAAGAACTTTACGGGACAAGTGTTAGTGTGACACTTGTGTTTGCCTCTTCCTCGGTCCTAACAAGTGGTATCAGAGCGAGGTTCAAGGCAGGTTCATCTTGGCGAGTTTAGTTCTAGCCGCAACATAGTTAACGACAATCGTGATTTTTATCCGAGAAATTTGACCGGTGTGCTATGCACGTTGAGACAAACTTCGTGGTGGAGATTTGGAGATGCGACCTATTGAAGAGTGTGTGAAGAAGGTGGGTCAAGTATATTTTGTCAGAAAATTCAGGTCAAGGGGGAGAATTGTTAGGTGTTTGCCATGATTTTCTTACCATATTTGGTTTTCCTATTTGTTGAAATAAAGGGCAACATGTTTACTTTAATTGGGTTTTCCTTCTTGTAGAAGGAAATTACAAATCTCCCATATCTGGCTAGTCCTTTTTCTTGTAGGAAAAGGTTTGGAGTTCTATAAATTGAAGACCCGTCCTTCTCATTCAGGAGCATCCACAATGTAGCCATATGGGGTTTGAGAGTCGTGTTTAGGGGGAGAACTTTACGGGACAATTGTTAGTGTGTCACTTGTGTTTGCCACTTCATCGGTCCTAACATTAAGTATATATATAAATAAAATAATTCTTTTTAAAATGTTTGTTATTGTAATTAATTACTCCCTTCATCCCAAAAAGAATGGTGTAGTGAATTTCGAGAGTTAAACGAGTTGTTATTTAACTGCGATATTTTTACATGCCTTTTAAATATTTTAATTTATTAATTATTGTAATTTATAGTACTTTTATGTTGTTTTCAGATATGTACTAATTTTATTTTCAAAAAATTTAAAGATGATCAAAATTAAGAAATTTGATTCTCAAAGTCATATAGTATATATATATTGGACGCATGGAGTAACTTATTTTTTACAGTATGAGAAACTGATACACAGTTAGTATACAAAATTTAAACTCTTTCTTTAAATAATGTAATTGCTATGGTGTTTTTTGGATCACAAAATTTGTAATCTTGAACAAAATTACCTGCTACGACATTACGACAAGTAATTACCTGATAATGTATACTGACAAACAGCTGTGTATGCACCTTGTTGCATATGGTGTTACGGGACACCTCTTTGTCAAAATTTTTACTAGATGTGTATAAAAAAATGAAAATATTAAAGATAAATGTATGCGGTAAAATCGGAGGGTCCGATTTTCGGCCGTTATAACGCCTCGTAAGCAAAGCTCACTGAAGGCTCGGGACCACGGTCGAGATCCGCCCCGAAGGGCCATCGATGCTCAACCTCGAGGCGGCGCAAATCGATAGCCACAATAAAAAGTGGGGAGTTCCCAAGACGTGCAGCTAGAGCCCACAGAGCCTATCAGACTATGCCTGAACCCGAATCAGGGCGTCAACTAGCTGTCCCATCTCCATATCTTTGTAATTAATGTATTTTGTATTACAGAGGGATATCCCCTCCTATATAAAGGGGATCCTTGTCATTTTACGGATATCTGTGGTTCCATACTAAATATACAAGAACATTCTCTCCGCTCTCTAACACATTCTCTAGATATTATTTCTTCCATTTACTATCTTCCTTCGTAGTTCTTCATTTATTGCTTATTATTGGCCATAAAGAGCCACCCTTGATTTTACCATAACTGTTAGTCGCACATCAATCGCCCTCGATAGCTCCCAGCCGAGAATCAGAGTCAAACTCGAGGCCCCGATCGTTAACCTTTCGGTTTGGTTATCACCTTGTTCCCAAACTCTTATCTCGTTTCTAAGTCTTTCACGTAGCACTAACTGCTTAACAACCGGCATAAAAATAGATCACGTATTTTTAGAATCCCATAATCAAATTTAATTGTTATTACCATTTTCACGGTAAATAGTTTGGCGCCCACCGTGGGGCTAAAAATAATAGTGATTATTTTCTTGCTGGTTTAACCACGTAACGCAAGTTATCTTTCACACTTTTTCTTGCCCAAGATCTTTGATTTCAGGTCAAAATGTCTAACTCAGTGAATGCATGTAAAAACGTCAACCTCGAAGACCATGGAGAAATTGGTGTTGACATCTCAGGCGTTGGTGTACCACCACGAAACCCTGAGGACGCACCGGAATCGATTTTCGTGGACGCAGTTTCACGTGACGCTCAGCACGTCGAGATGAGCTCCCACACCAACAGGAGCATACACCAAGGCAACCAACAGGAAGCCCAGAAAACCCCAGCTCGGCAAGAACGGGAGGTTAGCCTTCATGTTATTTTTGAAATGTTGCTGGCACAAAAGCTGGCTATTGCTAAGCTGCAAAGTCACCAGAAAACTCCTAGAACGGTAGCACCGGGGATAGCTCCCCCAGCCGAGCAGGCACCAGAGAGGTCAAGCGACAACGGGTCGGCAGCCGACCCCGCCATCGTAAAGATGCTCGAGGACCTCACGATGAGGATTGAATCGGGTGAGAAGAAGATACAGGCCAACGATAAAAAGGTCGAGACCTATAATTCCAGGGTCGACCAGATTCCGGGAGCACCCCCGATCCTGAAAGGTGTGGATTCGAAGAAGTTCGTGCAAAATCCGTTCCCACAGGAAACGGCTCCGAAACCCATTCTGAAGAAATTCAGAATGCCAGACCTTCCAAAGTACAACGAAACGTTAGACCCCAACGAGCACGTCGCCGCCTACACTAATGCAGTAAAGGGCAACGACCTAAGGGACGATGAGATCGAGTCCGTCCTGTTGAAAAAGTTTGGGTAAACGCTCTCTAAAGGGGCAATGATGTGGTACCACGACCTGGCCCCAAACTCTATAGATCCATTTGACATGCTGGCGGATTCTTTCATAAAGGCACATGCTGGTGCCATCAAGGTAGCAACAAGGAAATCCGATGTCTTCAAGATCAAGCAAAGGGATAATGAGATGCTGCGAGAATTCGTGTCTCACTTTCAGATGGAACGAATGGAACTAGCACCAGTCTCCGACGACTGGGCGGTATAGGCCTTCACTCAAGGTCTAAACAAACGAAGCTCGGTGGCATCAAAGCAGCTGAAACAGAATTTGGTCGAATATCCCGCCGTAACCTGGTCGGACGTTTACAACCGATACCACTCGAAGATCAGGGTCGAGGATGACCAGCTAGGAGCCCCATCGGGCTCGGTATACCCAAGCATGCTTCTGGAAAAGTAGCCAAAGCCAAACAAAGAAAGGTACAAGCCATACACCGAAGATAGGAGAAACGCCCCAAGGCGCAACATGCCCCGCAGCGATCGAAGGATGGGCCGAGGACAGGATCCTTGGGGACGTCAATAGAGCCGGATTTGATAGGCACACAGGGCCAACGGAGGTGCCTCGCTTGTCAGAATACAACTTCAACGTCGATGTATCAGACATCATTTTCACCATCAGTAAAAGAAGAGATGCCACGTGGCCCAGGCCAGATCCTTCGCAAAGGAATCATAAGTTAGTATATGAATTTCACAACACGCACGGCCACAGGACCGAGGATTGCCACCAGCTCCGAGAAGAAGTAGCCAGGTTACTCAATAAAGGTCATCTTCGAGAATTCCTAAGCGATCGAACCAAAAATCAGTTCCGGGAAAGAGAAGCGACCAAGAAGAACGAAACGAATGAGCCCCAAGAAAAGCATCGACACCCCACAGGAGCCCGTGATGAGGAGAACAAAAATATCCATCACCCGAGAAAAGCAAACTCGGGACTACATACCTGAGGATGCCCTCACATTCAGCGACGAAGACATCGAGACCTTATCCCAGCCTCACAACGACGCACTGGTAATCTCTTTCCTTGTAAATACATTTCAAATTAAACGTGTACTTATGGATCCAAGTAGCTCGGCAAACATTATCAGGTCAAGGGTGGTAGAGCAGCTCGGACTGCTCGACCAAATCGTACCCGCTTCTCGAGTCCTCAACGGATTCAACATGGCAAAAACGACGAAAGGGGAAATCACCCTCCCAATCAACGTGGCTGACACAACCCAAAACGTAAAATTCCATGTCATCGAGGGAGACATGAGATACAACACCTTACTCGGAAGGCCATGGATACACTACATGAGAGCAGTACTGTCCACCCTCCATCAGATGATGAAATTCCCCACAAAGGATGGGATTAAAACCGTCTACGGGGAGCAGCATGCTGCGAGAGAAATGTTCGCGATACATGACGTGGCTCCGACACCAGCGCCTTTGCTTTAGAAGGAGCCGAAGGATAAGCAAGCAACAAAATAATGACAACAAGCTACAATCTCGACTACTCCTGACTAAATAAAGCAGGAGACCGTACCGAGTCCCCGTCGCAAGCGACCAAAATGCATCAGAGCTCAAAATATCGCCAGCACCTTCCGCTCTAAGGTATAACTATCTCATTTCTCTTTCGATTACATTCTACACTAACCTTTATGCAGCCGACCGGCCGAGGCAGTCGAAACGCCAACCCAGCTCGAAGACCTTAAGGTTTTAAAGCATCCGTTGCACTCGTTTCCTTCGACCGAGTTTTTATCCCCAAAAAGGGTTTTACCGGCAAGGTTTTTAACGGGGCAACATCTACATGCTACCTAAGGAAGACTCTACGAGTATTCTAGGATTCTTTTGCACTCAACCTCGAATACTGGAGGGCATTCCCCCAGAAGATCATCTTCTCGAAGAAGCCAAGAAATGCCGAACGGGGTCTCAGTAGGAAAACGATGTACCGGGCCAAACGGTCGAACGAACCGTGTCCGTATAAAATAGCTGGACCCCTGACAGCGAAAACATGTATACTTTTACCAAGTAATCGAAGAATACTTTTCGTCAAAGCATCTTACGCTTCAAAAGAAACTCGGCGTTCTAGCAAAAACGACTCCTCCGTCAAACGCGCCCCGAATACTCGGGGACTGGCGGCAATAATTCAACACCTGAACGACCTCCGGGTCGGAACTCCAAACTCATAAGCCCTCAACGAGGCAACGTTAAAACCACAAACATCTCCGAAGCCGAAAGTTTCCCGAATACTCGAGGACTGGCGTCAAAACCTCAAAAATCGCACGGCCTCCGGGTCGGAATCTCCGAAATCATAAGCCCTCAATAAGGCAATACCAAATTTACAAGTAACGGCTCCCGAGCCAAGATACCCTCGATGAATGGGTGACTGTCGCCAATCACCATTCATTAAAAACCCGAGGCCATAAGACCCCGAGCGGGAAGACTCAGTCTCGTAAGACCTACATAAGGCAACAACAATATCTGTAAGACCTCAGGCAAGGTATGAACCACACTTGTACCAAGTGGCAATATCTGTAAGACCTCGAGCAAGGCATGAACCATATTTGTAACAAGTACCCAAAACTGTAAGACCTCAAAGGCGTGTAAAACTTATAAGACCTTACTAAAGGCGTAAACCCGATCTCAAAGTTAAGGCTATATATATCGAACTTGTAAGACCCCTAAAAGGCATACCCTCGATATAGACGCCAAAACTACTCCACTCGGGACTAAAAATGGCTCCGGCCAAACACAAATGACTACGGTCACAAGGCTGCACCAGCCAAACTAACACGACTCGGGGACGCCCGACCGTCGCTGCAAAAGCACATGTCTTCAATTACTTTGAATCTACTTCGAAAAGAACCGGTTAGACAGGCTACCCTCGACATAGGCAAAAGAGCTTCGACCATGTCAGCTCCAAATTACAGGCTTTGAGATACTCAGCCTCCGAGCCGAACCTCCCGAGGTGCTCGATCATCGCCACATAACGACTCGCAATCGAGGTTTTCTAAACCGTCGAAGATTCAGGCAAATACTATCCTTATCGAGGGAAAAATAAAGCCCACACATAAAAGGTCGCACCGACCCAAGGCATAAGAGCCACTATCGCCAGCCTACACATAAAAGGTCGTACCGACCTAATACGTAAGAGCCTAAGGGCCAGCATTAAATTCAAAAACTTGAGGGTCGAATGAGCCCGAGTCGAAACCCGATTTAGAGACCGAACCCAAAATAGTTAACTAAATCTGCCCAAGAGCAAAAGCGTAAGAGCTGTTGTCGTCGGATTATACTAAAAGGTCGCATCGACCAAGCGCGTAAGAGCCCATGGGCCAGCCTAATGGGCCTTAGGGATATACCACGAATCTATGATTCCTCTCAGTTCAAAGATCAGTTCACCTAACTAAAATCATGGCGAAAAGAAATACAGGAAAAACAAAATCGCGAAGTTTCTTCTTTATACATACATACGAAAAAACACAAGCTCCATCCACAAACGCGCTTTGAAAACATTGTATACAGAATCAAAAAGAAAAATCTACGTCCCCCCAGGGAGGAAATGGCCCGCCGGCCTCATCGTCGCTATCGTCAGTGCCTGACAAAAGTAACTGAGGATCACGCTCGTCCGCCTTCGCTCTCGCCAACTCTTCCGAGAGGACAAATCCCCGAGCACGGATCTCCTCGAGAAATTTCCTCCGAGACTTATAACGAGCATATTCTTTGATCCTGTCTTCGCGGTCGAGGGCCCTTCTCAGCTCAGCTTGAGCATCGGCAGCGTCCTTTAGATAGACCACCACTTTCTGGTCGACTTTAGTTTGGCTTATTGCGGCTTCAACCTGGGCGTCCACAACCTCGGCCTTTATCTTCAAAAGCTCAGACTCGAGCTTCGTAATCATATCTGTTCGAGCCAAGCTATTATCACGAGCCAAGTGAAGTTGAACGTCAAGGGCGGAAACCTTCTCCAGAGCACCCTTCTTCGCCGAAGCCTGAGCGTCCTCCTGAGCTTTTAACTTGTCATACTCGCGTTTGGCTCGGCCAACTTCGTTCCGCAGGCGATCCAGGTCCTCCATCTTCTTCTGCAACTGAAATAAACAAAACATTAGCCTCAAGAGCTAGAAGAAAGAACACGCACTCGATCGGAACAAAACCTGCTCCTTCAAATAGCTCTCATAATTCAAGCTCCGACTCGCCTCATACTGTAAGTGCGCCAGCTCTTTTTCCCTCTCTTCGCAAAGGTGCCTAAGGGATTTCTCCTCATCTAGAGCTTTCCGAATCCTGGCCTCGCGGTGAAACAGCTCGGACTTAAGCTTATCAAAAGCCTGCAAACAAAAACACGATAAGGAAGGGAGGGCATGAAACTTGGAAATCCTGTGCCAAAACTCACCGCATAGTGAAGCCGCTGGGCTTCCTTGAAGGTCGAGCACACATCCGCTAGCCTGGCTCCCTCGGCTCCAAAAAAGTCGGCCCCGATCGAGGCACGGTTGCTCGGCACATATGACCCCGGGTTCCGAGCACCCCTCAAAATACCTCCGATGGAAAAAAGGGGACGATAGCGGAGGAGACAAAGTCAAACACCACGGGCGCAGTTGGCTCAGTCGATACTTCCACTCCGGTCCCTCGGTCCAGGTTCACCTTTCTTTGAGTACCGACGCCGTGCAAAGGTATCCCTTGCTTATTGTTATCATTTTTTAGCTTAGAAGCTAGCAATCCTTCTCCCTCTCCAAAGGGGCACGGCCTCGCCTCGGAAGGCTCCCCGACGCCTACAACAGCAGGGTTAGTGCGCAGAAAGAGAAAGTGCTTTTCTAAAGCCTGAGCTACAACACGTACCATGATGCTTCGCTCCCCATCTGCCTCTAGACAAAGCTCTCCACTTACGCTTATCGCAAGTCGAGTGGGTCGCCAATTTCCGAACCCAATCCGGCAGATCAGGAACATCGTCCGGCGTCCATGAAATCGCTGTAAAAAAGGAAAGGGAGGCACGTTTACGAAGCCAACCTTCGCCATAAAAAAAACTAAGAAGGCACGAAGTGTACCACTTACGTGTATAATTCCATTCCTCAGGGAATAGCATAAACTCTACAGGGATAATATCAACAGTCTGAACTCGGACGAATTGACTCATCCATTCCCGGCCTCCATCTTCTTCATTATCAACAACGAAAGGCGTGGCCGACCGGCATCGTAGAGTTAAGTGGCCTCGATGGTGGAAAGGCTGGTACAGCCTGACAAGATGACTGAGCGTGAACTCAAGCTCTGCCTTCTCCGTGAAGAACCTCATCATCAGTGCTATCCGCCAAAATGACGGATGAATCTGCGCCAGGTTAACCCGATACTTCAGACAGGAGTCGAGCACAACCCTATCAAGGGGGCCCAGTGTAAAGGGATACGTGTACACATTCAAAAACCCATCGGCACGGTCCATGATGCCCTCATTCGGGGAAAGTATCTGTAACTCTACCTTTTCCCCCCATCCGCAGTCTTTTCTGACAAACCCAAGGTGTTCCTCTCCTATCAAAGAAGCAAACTTCAAGGTATGCTCCCGTTGATCCTGAACATCGGGGTATTTCTTCGATGAGAAGTCCCCTCTCGAAGCAAAACGCCCCGAGTCAAGCCCGCTAGGAACCGGCGACGCTCCGCCGACAAGGAAAAAATCGAAGGCGGAACTCTCTCCTCCCTGCCAAACGGACCCTGATGCACCAGTCATGACTGTGGCAAAATTAGAAAACTAGAGCAGGAATTTGGGCAAGAGCGTTAGCATTGAAATAATGAAAGGCCTAACGCAGGAAAAAAAGAGTAACTACTTAGAATGGTGGGGTCTCCAAAAAAGCGGAAACAACCCTATATATGGAAAAATCGGGGACCACCCGCCTGCCTCGAAGGCCTATTAAAAATGTTGACAAAAGTTTTTGTCGCTTTGAAAAGATACGCCGGTGGAGTCGACTCGGCCATTTTGTGACCGCATCCTGCACCCGACGTCACCGTACGGTGCTTTGAGGTCGAAACCCCGCGTCGACCAAGCCCCAAGGTGGTGCCCAACCTCGAGGGCCTCAATCAAAAGGAGATTGGTTCCAGAAAGCCATCAATGTCATTGCAAGTCTCGAGATGGTACCCGATCTCGAGGGCTTCTCTCAAGAAGGAAATAAGCACTTAAACTCTACCCACATGGGCTTGGCCTCGGGGTACCATCTAAATCCGGGTAAACCCTCATCCGGGATCTATCTGTAACGCCTTAAGGCTATCTACACTAAGTTCAAAACAAGTTTCCAGATGGCCCGAGTCTGAGCAAACCCCTACTCGGGGACTGTTCTCGAAAGCCTAAAGGTAGTCTCTATTCTCGAGCTCCCGAGCGAATTCCCCCTCGAAGATTATTGCAGGGTCTAAAGACTAAGTGTCAGTCTGAAGGTTCAAAGCCCTACTCTCATTCAACTCGAAGTCAGGATCCCGACTATCCGAGTTTATCAGTCCAACCCGGGCTCGGTCCAAGGAACGGCAAAGGGTTCCGCGAGGAACCATGTTAGTCAATCAAAGGTCAGAAAAAATACTCACACCTGGGCTCGATATTGGCACCAACTGGTGGAGTCACGCATTTAGAATCTCCACAAACACAAATATAAGGAATATAACGTACATCGGGAACAAATCAAAGGAACATCTTTGTATTCATAAACGCTCAAATACAAAAACCCACGAAGGGTCTATACATATGATTACAAAAGCCCGCGAGGGGTCCTTACACAGAAACGAAGAAGCAAAAGTATACGTATAATAAAAGCCAAGAGCCTAATCTATTCTCAAAGGTTCATCCTCGGTGGCAGTATCTTTGAGCACCATCTACTCGGATATGCATCCTCGGCGGCAATATCTTCGACCGCCACCTCCTCGGTGGTCTCATCTCGGTCCTCCAGAATGATATCTTCAAGGGAGAAGATGAAGAATAGGAAAGTGGTGGAGGAGAGCAAACTGACGCAGAAGAGGCAGAAACGGGTGAAGAACTGGCTGGGTGAAAAATTTGGCTTGTATGGATTTCACCAGTAAGCCACTTCTTGAGACGTTACCCCGGTGCGAGATGCGATGGTGAGTAGACAGTACCGCCTCACTCCATGGAGAGCAAAAGGAGTGAGGCGCCGCACCGGGTAGTCGGGGGAGGTGAGCAACGGTGTAGAATCCGACCACCTCCCTGAGCAGTGGTGTAGAGTTCGATCATTTCCCCCAAATTAGGAGAAATCGTTCTCCCTACCTCGTCGCCTCGAGCCAACGACGACAGTAACAGCAATAACAACAGCAACAACAACAACGACAAAACGGCGTAATCTCGCTTAACAAAGAAGGCCCTGGAAAAAGGCTATGGTATGGCTGGTAGGAATGCCGCCAAGTATCTTTAGGGAAGTGGGCCTCAAACATGGCGGGCAACAGTGGATGAAGATGATGAGAAGGGAAGGATGGACAGATATTACAAGACACTTTTTGAATAAAAGTTGATCCCAGGAGGTTCCCATTTATAGGAGGGTCGACAGGGTAACCGATGGCGCCATTAGTGTCTTTGAAAGACATATCGTCAGGCGCATTTAATGAATTCTTGGGAGCTGAACCAGCGACGACATTATTGCTTTGAAGAATAAGAAACGGTAACGCTATGAACAGTTCTAAAAGATGAAGCGACGGGACGTCTCGGTTATCATGAAGGCTTACGTCGTCAGCATTACGACGTCGCAGGAAATCCGGAAGGTTGGTTATCAGGGTCGTTTCTTATCGTCCTACTCTAAGAAACGCGGGGACTATCTGTATGCGGTAAAATCGGAGGGTCCAATTTTTGGCCGTTATAACGCCTCGTAAGCAAAGCTCACTGAAGGCTCGGGACCACGGTCGAGATTCTCCCCGAAGGGCCATCGATGCTCAACCTCGAGGCGGCGCAAATCGACAGCCACGATAAAAAGTGGGGAGTTCCCAAGACGTGCAGCTAGAGCCGACAAAGCCTATCAGACTAGGCCTGAACCCGAATCAGGGCGTCAACTAGCCGTCTCATCTCCATATCTTTGTAATTAATATATTTTGTATTACATAGGGATCTCCCCTCCTATATAAAGGGGATCCTTGTCATTTTACGGATATTTGTGGTTCCATACTAAATATACAAGAACATTCTCTCTGCTCTCTAACACATTCTCTAGATATTATTGCTTCTATTTACTATCTTCCTTTATAGTTCTTCATTTATTGCTTATTATTGGCCATAAAGAGCCACCCTTGATTTTACCATAACTGTTAGTCGCACATCAATCGCCCTCGATAGCTCCCAGCTGAGAATCAGAGTCGAACTCGAGGCCCTGATCGTTAACATTTCGGTTTGGTTATCACCTTGTTCCCAAACTCTTATATCTCGTTTCTAAGTCTTTCACATAGCACTAACTGCTTAACAACCGGCATAAAAATAGATCACGTATTTTTAGAATCCCATAATCAAATTTAATTGTTATTACCATTTTCACGATAAACAATAAATATAAAAAATGACACCGATTATTATTATAATGGTTTGTTTATATTAGTCCACTTCTTCAAATTGTAACACCACTTATAAAATATGCTGCATATGCTACTACTGACAAAGTACATAACCTAAACTCATTATTAAATGGTGATCAACTTTTCCTGGAAACCTAGGCAGGTGAGCGAAAATAATACACCGTAATAAATAAATATATGGTGCGTGTGTATGCGGATTTTAATATCCAAGCAGAGAACCACTAGATACATTGCATGGAAATGAACCAATAAAAACCTCAAGCAGCTTTTGTCCTTTAATGAGACATTATTAAATAATTATATAATTTGTTGTGGGATAGATAGAACTCCTTCACGTTTAATTAAAGATCTTTAATTTGTGTTTTGAGTATGGAAAAAAATATTGGTAGACGATGTTTTCCTCTTTAATAGGCATTACTCAGCATAAATCCAAATTAATTATGCGGCGTAAGAAGAAAAAAGTATTATTAAATACAACCAATACTTCGTCTGCTTCTTAACCGCTAGTGTAAAACCACAAGAAAAAGAAGAAAACAGCACAATTTCTACGTGTTAGAGCACCAACAGCCACATGCGGAGTAAGAATCTGAAGTTTTTGGGTTCAGGATTTTAGTCCTTTTAAAATTATAGGTTCTAAATTAATAATTTGAACATATTAAATAAATTTCTCAAAACAAATATAGAGTTTGGACCAAAGTTACTGGGTTCGGTCGAACTCGCACCTCGATCTCTAGCTCCGCCCCTGCCAACAGCTGGTCATATTGCCACGTCTCATACACATCCATGCACCTAACACTGTCAAAGATTGGATTAGGAGGATAATAAGACAAGATTAGGACGTAAAACAACGCAATCATAGAGAGAAATCTAACGGCTTAGACTTAAGATTGCATATGTTTGTTAATAATGACGGTGTTAATATTATTGATTATTCCAATCTGGAATAAGTAATACAAGTGTAACGTGATGATATGGAAAATATAATGAGTGGGGAAACTGCTTGTCGGGGATAAAGAAAGAAAATTTCCTGCTTTTTCGTTTTGGGGAATACCTCATATCCATGTTCATTGGCTTTGTCAGAACCTGGCTTTATCCTTAATTTTGTTTATTTTAATTATAAGTTATTGTAATGTTTCCTTAGTTCATCAGATGCTATTTGGGATCAAACATAAAACTTGGTTTTTTGTCTTTTCTTCGTTTGTTCATCAGAATAATAATGTCGGTTGCATATCGAGAATCAAGGTAGATGGTTAGTAGGTCGTCGAGGTATTAGTGTCATTTTTGTATTTTATTATTGTTAGATTTTTTTTAGCATTACTTGTTGTTCCTTTCGTTTTGCTTTCTTACTATCTTGTTATTGTTACTGCATGGTGATACTGCTTTTTTTCGTCTTTCATGAGTCGATGATCTAACAGAAATAACATTTCTACCTTCAAGGTGGGGTACGTGATAAGGCCTGCGTGCCACAATACTCCCCAGACTACACTTATGTGATTACACTAATTTTGTTATTATTATTGTTATTGTTTCTCTCCTAGTATACTCACAATTAACTTGGTCAATTCTGTGATCATCTAGACATGCCCCTCCTAAGGTTAATGCAAAAATTTTGCTCACAAAATATTTAGGAAAAATGACATTGTATAGCTGCTATCAAAATAATAGCAGAAAAATATATATTTTTAGTATATTTTTTGTAATGTATATATTTTTATATGTTACACACTAGCCTATAGTGGCGTAATCTATATTATATTAAAAGCACGAAGACTCTTAGGGAAATGTCGTTCGCCTTTTTTACCCTTTAAAACATAGAGTTCCCATAGGACAATAAAGTAATTTAAGTATTTCATAAATATTTAGAAATATTCACTTAATTAATTTAGTTTTTCGGATTTTTTGGTAAATTTTTCTTCAATTATATTTGTTATTAAAATTTGCATTAATTAATTGGTTAAATTTTCCCACGTTTCTTACCCAAGGAAACTTAATAAATACAATTTCCTAAACTTTCACTCTCATTAAATAACAGATTCCCTTTACTCTTTGGAGTATTAAATGAGTTATTATGTTGCCTTAATTATTTGGTAATAAAAAAATTTTACTATTGCACAAGGAAAGTATATTAAAGAATTTGACTAGGAGGTATTATGATATTAATGGGACATATAATATGTTAGTTTTTGGTTGAATTTATTCGCATTATTGAACCAAAAAGCATATGTAATTGACTCACAGTAAATTACATACCGGGTATTCGATTACAACCAAAAAAGTTCCATACCGTGTAAAATGGAACCATCATTATTGTGGTTCCGTTGCACAAGGAAAGTGTTTTAAAGAATTTGACTTGCTGGACGACACAAGGAAATATTTTGGTAGAAGTTTTTATTATTTGATAAGTTTTTCTTGTCTCTTTGACCTACACACAAATTTATTTTATATAATTCCTTTCATGTGTCAAATTGTATACCATAATACTTCTATAAAAGAAGATACAATGTCACAATTTAATCGTCAAAGTTCGCCCTATTCCAACATCCCGATTTCAGGTGTTGTTTCTTTTACTAATATCAACATCTTTTGCTACTTCATATTTTGCAAGCACGTTTGCATGCACCATTTTTAGTGTTGGCATCAACAATTTATTTTTATTGTTGCATCAATAATTTTTTATTATATAGTTTTTGTTTCATGTTTTTGACTTGGCTAATTTCACATCTCACGTAATATACAAATTTATTACAGGTTATTGAAGAATTGCAATTCATCACAGAAAATCGATTAGACATTCGATCTAAGTCTTATCACTTAAATATTAGTATTATTTTTTCCTTTGTTGTATAATTAATTATACTTATAATTGCTATGCTAGCTCAAGTTGCTTGTTTTTAAAAGAATTAAAAATTAGATTATCTGCTTTAATTCTGTGTTATATTAATACTACATGATTTGCGTTAGTGCAATGCCATGCTTGAATCACTCAGATTTCAACAATTACATCCGTTCAGGTAAACAATCTTCCTTATATCATAAAAATAATCAATTATTGAATTAATCACTTTGATAACTTATAAAACTCTTATGCATGCTTTATTTTAGGTACACTTGCAATGGCCAGTGAAAAGGAATTGTAAGACCAGTGTATCCAAATTAATAGTCTAAGAGTATCTGATTCATGTTGGGTAATACGAGTGTTAGTGTTTGGGAGTGGAATAGTGAAAGAGTTAAACAATAAAACAAATGAAGGCACCCGAAAAATTGTGACATTAGTTGATGTAGAGGTAATTGTTATTTTATATCAATATTTTATTTCATGTCTTTTTATATTATACTATATTAAAAGCACGAAGGCTAGCGAAAAATCGTTCGCCATTTTTACCCTTTAAAAATAGAGTTTGTATTGGATAAAATTGTATTTGATTATTTTCCTGATGTATATTTAAGAATAAAAATCAATCAAAATTTTAATTATAGTATTTTTCCTAATCTGAACTAAGTAGGAAGTCCATATATTGAGGACTTTAAATTAGTATACAATTTTGTCTTATATAAATCTTTGCCTATTTTTTGTCGTCAATTTTGGACCGTGAAATTGTGAAAGTTTTTTAGCGATATGAAATATTATTCTTATGAAAGTTCTAACACCAAACCAATTCGATATAGATAAGAAAACCTTGACCATCTTTTACCATATGAAGACAATCTTGAGACAGTTTTTTTCTTAGAGTAATTTTTCTTCGTAACATCAATTCTCTCGCTAGATCTATTACATGAATTTCAAAGATAGACCGAGTTTGTAATTAGTATTTGTATATTTCCATAACATGAATCCTTTGAGCGAGTTCTTTCTTATTATTTTGTTTTTGAGAAAATATTGGAGTCACTATTTTTATTTTCACACGAAAATCTGAGTTTAACCGGTCTGAGATTTTTCTGGTAAGTCTAAGGTTATCCATTTGTTTATACAAGTACTATCAG
Source organism: Nicotiana attenuata (assembly GCF_001879085.1). Classification (NCBI taxonomy): domain Eukaryota; kingdom Viridiplantae; phylum Streptophyta; class Magnoliopsida; order Solanales; family Solanaceae; genus Nicotiana; species Nicotiana attenuata. The sequence continues at coordinate 238,103 of NW_017670545.1, forward strand.
TATCGTATTCATTTTTTTTAATACTGATAATTTTCTTCGTGTCATGCTATGATCTATTGGGTTGAAAAATCATTGATCTACTGTATTTGTTGTATAATTTATTTATGATAGTGATGTCGGGTCAACTTATGTGCATCTCGACTATTTCGTCGAAATACTTAATTGAATAACTCTGTTCATCGAAATTTATGTAAATATGAAGAAATTATTTTGTTATATACACAACATGCATAGAAAGGTTTGAGAGTGGTGGTTGAAAATCATCATTCTTAGGTAGTTGAATCTTCAAGTCAAGTTAAATTTGTAGTTGCGGAGGAACCGTAAACTAGAACGAAATATAAAAGTCCAAAGAAAGAACGAAATCTAAGATTACAAAATTTAAATTCATTGATTAGGATTTTGATAAAATTTAATATCGAGGGCACTTTGTTTTTTAATATAGCTGCAAATTGTAGTGTAAGAAATTAATAAATCTCCATATTTTTCATTGGTAATAAATTATGATCTTAGGAAAGTCGTTCAAAGTTAGTCTTAAATCAAAGAGAACATGAATTTCTGGTGGATAATATATATTTTTTTGAGTCGTCCTGCTTTCTTTTTCTTGGTCGTTTTTACCCTTTAATAATATACAAATAAATTTATAACATTACTATTTAAGTCTAACTATAGCTTATAATACTTTCGAAATGATACTCGATAATTGTACCTTAATATACATTATTTAGTAAGTAATATTTATAATTTTTAAAATTTTATACTCATCGAGATAGGGTACACGTGCAATGCGAGTACCTTTAAGTCGTTTGACTTTTTTATCTTTTAATAATAAGCTTCACAATTGACAAATATGTATTTAAGTTACTTTCCTAATATTTAAGACTTTTAAATCAAATAAAATTTTAATTATTATCTAATAGTTAAGAGTTCAAAATTAACTAAATAGGATAAAATATGTTAAGAAAATGAAGAGAATATAAAAAAGTAAAAGTAAATCAGTTTTATTTACCGAAAACGTATTATTTGAACCATGTCAGAAGTCTTAATATATAAAATTTAAAATCAATTAAATTTTAATCATCTTTTACAAATTATTTCCTTAAGCAAATATTTAACTTATTTTGATATAAATTGCTCTTTTTCAATAATTTGTTCTTCTAACATATAAATATATTTATTGACGCGGCACACACGTGCAACGTACGTACACTAAAACTAGTAGGTTAAAGTGCAGAAAGAAAAAAAAGAAAATAAGGTCATTGTCAAAGTAAGAAGTGTGTCGAAAGATGTAACGACTCGGCCGGTCGTTTCATGAGTTACCGCCCCGTTTCCCCCATTTCTGCTTCTTATTGTCTTGTTCAGTTGTATTATGTGTTATCGGGTTGGTTGGCTCGGGTTCGGAGAGATTTTGGTAAGGTTTGAGATACTTAGTCTCTTTTAAGAAAGCTTAAATTGAAAAAAGTCAATTGGATGTTGACTTATGTGAAATAGGACTCGGATGTGAATTCCGATGATTCGGATAGCTTCGGGAGGTGATTTGGAATTTAGGAGCCTGATCGGAATGCGTTTTGGAGGTCCGGAGTAGATTTAGGCTTGAATTGGCGAAATTGGAATTTTGGCGTTTTCCGGTTGATAGGTGAGATTTTGATATAGGGGTCAGAATAGAATTCCGGAAGTTGCAGTAGGTCCGTTGTGTCATTTGGGATGTGTGTGCAAAATTTCAGGTCATTCGGACGTGGTTTGATAGACTTTTTGATCGAAAGCGGAATTTGGGGGTTTTGGAATTCTTAGGCTTGAATCCGATGCAAATTTGGTGTTTTAATGTTGTTTTGAGCGTTCCAAAGGTTGGAACAAGTTTGAATGATGTAATGGGATATGTTGGCATGTTTGGTTGAGGTCCCGAGGGCCTCGGGTGACTTTCGGGTGGTTGAACGGACCAATTCAAGTTGAAAAATATTGCAGAAAGACTGCTGTTGGTGTTGCAGGTTTTTGACCTTCGCGTTCGCGATGGAGGTCCCGCGATCGCGAAGGGTTAGGTTGTGAGGCTTTAAAGTTGGCCTTCGCGTTCGCGAAGGGGTCGAGTCTATGGTCATCGCATTCACGTGGTTCATGTCGCGTTCGTGTAGAGGAAATGAGCGGATGGGTCCTGGATGGTTTGTTCTTCGTGTTCGCGGGCGTGTAGTCGCGTTCGCGCTGTGTTGGGAAGCCAAGTCTTCGCGTTCGCGTACAGGGAGTCGCGATCGCGTAGAAGGAAAAATGGTCAATTAGAATTTGTGCTTCACGAGCGTTGACCGCGTTCGCGATGAAGGATTTTTAATAGCTGGGTAGAATGTTTAAAAGACCCATTCCGCTACTTTTAGCCTAAGTTTCACCATTTTTGGGCGATTTTAGAGCCTTTTGAAGAGGATTGAAGAGGGAATCAAGGAGGAACACTTGGAGGTAAGATTTATGGACTTAATACTCAATTCTAATGTGATTTCTACCTAATTAATCATGAAAATTGTGGAAAATAAGCCTGAAAATTTGAAGTTAGGGCTTGGGAATAGAGACCTAAATCTAGGGATTTGAGGGGTCATTTGTGGTCGGATTTTGAAGTATTTGATATGCATGAACTATTGGGAAGATAAGGGTTCCATTGATGTTAATTTTTGTCGGATTTCGAGACGTGGGCCCGGGGGTCGGGTTTGGTTAATTTCGGGATTTGTGTCGTAATTTAATTATTTTTGCATGGGCTTCGTTCCCTTAGCATATTTTGACGTCATGATACTGATTTTGGTTAGATTCGACGTGAGTTGAGGCCGAGTCGAGAGGCAAAGGCGTCGTGGGCTAGAGATTGGACCGGATAGAGGTAAGTAATGATTGTAAATATTGTCCTAAGGGTATGAAACCCCAGAATTCACATCGTTGTGCTATTTTGAGGTGACGCACACGCTGGATGACGAGCGTGGGGTCGTGCACCGTTGGGGATTATGACTTAGTCCGTCCCGTATGTCTGTTTAATTGCGTATTTGATTGAAAATTGTTTGCTATCATCATGTTTTGGGCTGAATGCCATACTTGGGCCTCGTGCCAGGATTTTACTGCTATTACTCACTATTTTGACTTAGTATTTGTATTCAGTCATGCTATATTCTACTATTTTCACAACTCAGCCATCTTTACTCGTTTTTGATATTGTAAATGCTATTTTTGGGATGAGCATCATGTTTTACTGTTGCCCGTGTGGCTTGTGAGATTCTGACTGATTAAGGCCGAGGGCCTGTGTTGTGAGGATACTATGGGATCGGGCTGCACGCCGCAACATATGGTACTGATTGTGATTTATATGAGGCCGAGAGCCTGTTGATTATGCCACGAGATGGCTTATTATTGCGCTTGGGCCGCAAGGGCCCTCTCCCGGAGTCTGTACACCCCCTGTGAGTGCGGGTACCCAGTTTGTGATGTGATATAGCCCGAGGGGCTGATGTTGTTCCATGTTGTTGCCCGATGGGCTGATACGAGTGATTGTGAGATAGCCCGAGGGGCTGGTTCTATTGGTATTTTCGCCCGAGGGGCTGTTTTGTGTTTCTATATTTTACATTGGTTTTCATTCACTCGTTTGAACTACTAAAAGATGTTTTAAAAATGGTTTTATTGAATTAAGAAGTTTTTATGAGTTCTTACTGTTTACTGTATTGTGCTGGTTTTACACTACCTCGTTGTAGCATTTTGCTGTGTATTTACTTGTTTTCTTATCGCTCAGCTGCCTTTAATTTTATTACTTACTGAGTTGGCGTACTCACATTACTCCCTGCACCTTTGTGTGCAGATTCAGGAGTCTCAGGTCACGCTAGCGAGGGTTGATTTGCTTCCAGCAGGCTTATTTGGAGTTGACTAGGTAGCTGCTCGACGTTCGCAGCCCAGTGCTTCTCCTTCCTACTTTTATTTCATTTGTCCTAGTTTCGTAATAGACCATGTTGTCTTTTCATACTCTTAGACAGATTTTAGATGCTCATGACTGGTGACACCCCGATGTCGGGCTGTGTTTTGTTTCCGCATTTCTTTTAGTTCGTTCTGTTTTGGGATGAATCACTTATTAATGACTGCTTATGAATTATTACAACTGTTAATAGGTTTTGGGGGTTTGTGTCGGCTGGCCTTGTTTCACGAAAGGCGCCATCACGACCGGTTCCGGTTTGGGGTCGTGACAAAAGCAAAGTTCTATTACATAAAAAGGATGAATAATTCTCCAATGGGATTTACCAAATTAATATGGCTAATTATACTAATTTTTTAATTTAACAGTAATGCTCATAGCATAAAACCGTGTGCCAGTTGTATAGGGATATGAGAAAAACTTTATCAAAGTGAATACAATGTAGAAAATACACTTTTGTATAAAGTCAACAGCAATTCGGTTTATTTCAGTTTCTTGGGCAGTTCGAACACCGCCCCATCGGATTATTATTTTTTAATGATTATATACTTCTTATTCTTTTCCATAATAAACCTGCACATAATTTAATCATTTTTCAAATATACATCTATTACACAATACTAGTGCTTCTCACGAAAAAACTGAAACCTCGAGAAAAAGAAGTACATGATTATACAAGTCCCAAATTAACAGACTTTAGTTATTTTTTTAATTAAAAGATCTGACTTTTAAATAGAAAAGAGGTTAAGTTCTATGAATTAATGATGGTGTAAATAATAGTATACTATATAGTTAGTGCATATAATTTAAATTCTATTTTAAAAAGCACACAAATAAAAATACTCTACTATCTCCCTGATCATACCAAAAGTTTGCATTTCAGGGATAAAAAGAGAGTAAACTAAGTGAGAGTTTCGACATAAGAATTGTAAAATTCTACAAAAAGTAAGAAAAAATTTCAACTGAAAATGGTATTTGAAAATTAGAGTTGTGTTTGGACATGAATATAATTTTGGGTTATTTTTGAAGTTTTGTGAGTGATCTGAGTGAAAATTTTGAAAAACAGTTTTTTGAAGTTTTTTAAATTTTCGAAAAATTCAAAAATTTATCAAGTGATTTTTAGAAATTTTATGACTAAACACTAATTTCGAAAAAAAGTAAAATTTTTTCGGAAAACGGTAAACAAATTCTTATGTCTAAATGGGCTCTAAAATTCTTTAATGGAGGGGCCGAGGGGGTACATTTCTATTTTTCACATAGGTAAAATGTAATAAAGGACATTCTTGCTTAACAAGTAAATAAAATTATTAAGAACTTAAAAATGGAAATAGCAGTATGGCAGGAGTACGAGACCCAAAAATTCCATTCTTGGATACCGAGTAAATTTAGGAAAAAGCTAATAAATGCCATGATTTTTCTCGAAGCTTACCTTTCTAAAATTTCACCAAAAAGTGCTCATATATTTGCTTAAATATAGCACAATGCAACATTAAATTCTTGTCCATATTTAAATTATACAATGAGCTTTGTATTTTCTTACATGTAGCACAATGCAATATTAAATTCTTTTCAACTACGTTGTGACTATGCTTTTTTTGAGCCCAAGGTCTATCGAAAATAGCCGCTCTATCTTTACAAGATAGCTAAAAGTAAAGTTTTTGTATAAACACTACCTTCCTCAGACTGTACTTGTGGGATTATATTGGGTCTATTGTTGTTATAATGAGCTTTGTATTTAACAGTATACTAGCTAGTGCAATTACTTTCCTTTTTATCAGCAGTGGCGAAGCTTCAAGATCATTCGAATATTTAACATTCATTTTTTGATCTTCTACTCAATAACAGAAACATTTAGATTTACACTATTATTTTCTTTATTTCCAATAGGATCAAATGAACTAACAATGTTAAAGCGGAGAAAACCCTTTAAAGAACAGCGCCGCTACTAGAAATTCGGCCTATACCGACCGCAGCCAACCAACTTCGGTCGGTCGGTTTTCGAAATATTTTATTTTTTAGTTTTTCTTTTACGAAACCGTCTAACTTCGGTCGTTTTTTTTTTTGCAAAAATACGGGAAACTATTTTAAAGTTCCGCAAATTTTATTTTTTAAGAAACCAACCGAAATCGTTGGTTTTTTCATATAAAAAAAAAGAAAATTAATATTCATAAAACCGACCGATTCGGTCGTTATTCCAGTTAGTCATTTAAAAAACCGACCGAATTCGGTCGGTAATTTTATATTTTTAATAAAACCGACCGAAATTGGTCGATTATTCGCCGGAAAATGCAATTAAAGAGTACAAATAAAATAAAAGAAAGTCTTAAACCAAAATGCGCTAATGGTCTAGTGGAAGAATAGTATCATGCCACAGTACAAACCCTGAATATCGATCGAAAATTGCGATCGACTTTGGTCGCTATTTATTACCGACCAGCCTAATTTCGACGAATTAAAGTCGGTTTTTCCAACCGAAATCGATCGGTATTTCTGGACGATTTTAGGTAGTTTAGAGCTACAGTTTATATTCACCTAGAAAGAAAAAAGGGTCTTTTCATTCCAATTCAAGGAAAATCTAACCAGATATGGTCATTGACCATATCAATTACTAGTTTGAAGGAGAGAAGTAATGGTACTTATGTATATGTTGAGAGAGAAGTATGTTTATTTTTTGAGTTTAATTAACTTTTATACAAAGTTTAAACTCTTCTAAAATGAATTTCTACACCAAGATATTCACGGAAGCGAGCTAGTCTAGTAGGTGCGAGTTCGGTCAAACTTTGTCATTTTTACTTAAAAATTATATTTGTACTATTAAATATGTATAAATATTTAATTGTGAGTCCAATAACTAAGACGAACTATGAGTTCCGTGATAAATTCAGAACCATAAACTTTAAATCATGACTCCGCCTCTAGCTATTCATAAAGAGTATACTAGTAATTTTAAAAAATACATTAATATATAGTGTAACAAAAAATTAAACTGTCTGCTTATTTGTTTAAGGTAAGAAGAGTCAAGGGCGCTAAAAGAGTGGAATCCAAAAATAGTTCATATACTAGGAGGGAGAAGTCTTAAGAAAAATGGGGTTTTTTTCTTTTTTTTTCTTTTTCTTTTTTTCAATAGTACTTTAATGGAAATTCTTTAAGATTCCATAATAAACTTTTGTTACCATAATAGAGATTGGTTGCTCAATACTGGAGCTTCTTTTGTCTTTTTCTGGGTAGCTTCCTTCTATATAAGACTTACAATCCATCTCTCCTAAAACTCCCCTTCCCCTCAAAAATTCTTTTTCAAGATTTCATTTCTTTTTTTCCCATTGCTTCTTCTAGGTAATAGTGATTGTGTTTGTGAGAGAGAAAATGGAAGAAATGGCTTCTTTATGGTGTTATCAAGAGGTGCTTCCTTCTTCATTTTCATTACAGTTTCTCACTTCATGTCCTCTTTTCGTCTTTTTGAACCGAGGATCTATCGAAAACAGCTACTCTACTCCTTCGGAGTAGGGTAAGGCCTACGTACAAACTACCCTCCCCAGACCTCACTAGTGAGATTTTACTGGGTCGTCGTTGTTGTTGTACTTCATGTCATCTGTGTACCATTTTATTCTGTTTATAACTTCACCTCAAAACTGAAAACTCATACTTTCCTCTGTGTCTGTGTGTGAAGAGTCTGAATGGGGCAGTCCATAAATAAGAAATATCTTGAAATGGATTTACTGAATATCATTGTATTTTGCTAAAACTCCAACTTTATAGAAACAGTAAAGGGCAGCCCGGTGCACTAAGCTTCCGCTATGCGCGGGATCCGGGCAAGGGCCAGACCACGCCGGTCTATTGTACTCAGCCTTACCTTGCATTTCTGCAAGAGCATGTTTCCACGGCTCGAATCTGTGACCTACTGGTCACATACCGGCAACTTTACCGGTTACGCCAAGGCTTCCCTTATAGAAACAGTAAATTTAAGAATTGAGTTTTCTTTTGCACAGTCAATGATCTTGTGCCTTTAGACTTACTGTAGCTTTTGTTTGGTAAAAGTGGTGCAATCCCTTTTTTCTCTAATTCGAAACAGGTTTTGCTTTGATTATTAGACCTTTTCACTGCTCAAGAAGCTATAGGCAAATATAAAGAATTAATCATTGCAGGGTCCAATGCATCAAATTTTTCTTTAATATAGGTATCCAAGGGTGATCACATACTTTCTACTTAATTCTTTATTTTAGTTTTAAAACTTTTGGATTTGACTGAGATGATTTCATCACCTTCCACATGGGCCCTTGTCCAAGGTGTCACTATCACTAATAACTTTAAATTACTTGTTCATGAAATGATTATGACCAGATAATTACAGTGAATGGTTTCTTGATTTCTTTCAAAGTCTTTGATTTAGTGATCTTTCATCATTAGTATGCCTATTAATAAAGTTCAAATTTGTAAGACTTTTCTCTAACTTGGGGTTTTGATCAAATGTTGCAGACCATGGAGGAAATGAGACAGAAGCTAGTGTACACTAATCTTGAGCTTGAACAATTGAAGGTGGAAAAAAGTGAAGAAATGAGGAAGAACAAAGAATATGTGAAGCAATTAATCCAACTATTAAAGATGGTTTGTCAAGAAAGAGATGAAGCAAGAAATCAACTTGAGAAACTACTCAACAAAATAACTTCATCTCAGTTCCAAGTTGATAGTCCTATTTTGAAGGCAGCAAAAGCAAATTCAAGCATAACTGAATCAAACAGCCTGTCTGAAACATACAATTATCAGTCACATTATTCATCCCCGGTCGAGTCATTTTTCGATGCAGTTTCATCACCTGAGTTTTCCAACAACAACATGGCTAATTCAAATGCAGTACCCTATATGAATCAGCCTTTGGCTCAGGATTATAAGGTTGTCCCAGAAATTGATCAGGCCACATTGATTATTGAAAATCTTGTAAAGGGGAAACCTTTACCACAGAAAGGGAAACTATTGAAGTCTGTTATTGAAGCAGGGCCACCTCTACAGACACTTCTTGTAGCTGGATCACTACCTCAATGGCGCAATCCGCCTCAGCTTAAGCCGTCTAATATTCCACCAGTTTCCATTAAAGGGTGTGAAACTGAGATGGCAAATCAGAATCTTGCTTCAAGAATATTGCATTCTCAGCCTTATTTTGATATGTCATGTGGTTCTTTACAAATGGTATCTACATCTATGTTGAACTTTGCTAATTTTCCCTCTGGTTCTTGTTTGGAGAATCAGAGGTTGATATCTTCTGGTGCAAATATGAACAACTTTGTTGTCCTGGGAAAGAGACAAAGGTTGCAGTAAAACAAGTTGAAAAATTGATGCCTATGCTTCCAATTTTTGTACAAAGAAGATTGCTGAGTGTTTGTAAATGGGATATACTGATTTTGAGTTTGACAGTATTAGCTCTTTTTGGTTGATGGATTTCATATTTCCTTTGGCTTTTTCATTTTTACAGTTCTCTTTTCATTATTCAATAAACAATAACTATGAATGTGAATTTTGATTATGATTCAATATAAATATATTGATATATCACTCCAAATTTAATGTTTGTGGCTCCTTAAATGTTTAACTGAACCTTTTCCTGAAGTTTTTGTTGTCTAAGAGAACTTTTGATATGTTTCAGAAAAAGAATTGCTTTTGTCATTTGCGCCAAGAAACAGACCATCCACCAGTTGAACTCTGTCTAATGTAGACTGAACTATCATTTTAAAACTATTATGACAGCAAAATTCTGGATATAGTATTTGTCCAGTGAGCTGTCTGCAAGATGAAAGCATCTTAGTGATTGCAAAGAAAATGACAAACAAAAAATGTTATCAGCGTCTAGAATCCTTGGTATCAAAAAGAGACTCGCGGTACAGAAATAAAGGGCAGTCCGGTGCACTAAGCTCCCTCTATGCGCGGGGTTCGGGGAAGGGCCGGACCACAAGGGTCTATTGTACACAGCCTTACCCTGCATTTCTGCAAGAGGTTGTTTCCACGGCTCGAACTCGTGACCTCCTGGTCACATGGCTCCCCTTGCAGAAATGAAGTACAGAAATGCTCAATAGAATTTGATCAATCCTATTTTCTGTCCTTAAGACGGAGAAATAGACCAAGAATTCTCTTTTTTGATTGTCTGGATAGTAAAAATTTGTAACCTCTTCTTACAAATAAATGAACTTGCCAGAAAGTTAAGTGTGAGTGTCAAATTCTTGGATTCATCACCAACCTTGTTTGTCTATATTGATCTCTAACTTTGATATGACCGTCAGTCCATGTCCTCAAAAGTTTTTCTAAACTTAGAATGATCTCCAATTACAAAGTTCCTAGACAATGCTATCCCTCAAATTTGCTTATAGCAACTTGTCTTAAAAGCCATATCGATTCAATTCCAACAGTTCTTTCCTGTTTTTTGTCCAGAAATTCAGAATAGCATGTCTAGTCCAAATTCCTCTCCAGGCGTAGGACCTTCGCGTTGGGATCCACTGCTGATTGCCTCAGTTGGTGTAATTTGTTTGATACTTCTTCTATTTAGTTATTTGAAGATAATACAGACACACTGTTGTGGGTATCTATCTGCGCGTTTGTACAGAAATCCAACTCAAAGGCATCATCTAAACGAGCAAATTCTTGATGATACTGATTCACAGATACATAGCCGGGGACTAGACTCCTATATTATGCATTCACTGCCAATCACTCAGTTCAAGAAGAACGACGAACAAACAACCAGACCAAATAATGCAGATTGTGCAGTTTGTTTAGGTGAATTTGTAGATGGAGAATGGCTGAAACACTTACCTTATTGCTCTCATGTTTTCCATGTCGCCTGCATTGACACTTGGTTTCAGATTCATTCAAGCTGCCCACTATGCAGATCCAATGTATTTAATGTCAAAATGCAACAAGGACATTCCATTTCTATGTACACATTACTAGAAACTCTGAGAAGGGAAGATTTCAATCGCGAAAGATCAGTGCACAATGAGGATATCCGGTCACAGATACTACAGAATCGTTCTTCTGAGCTTTAGAAGGAAGTGCTGACTAGTGGTATTAACATTGTGTAACAACTAAATAGGTATGCCTCTCAATCATTACACTGTCTATATTAAGAGCTCCACGGTATGCTCTCTTCCTGTAGAGAGCTTTATGAACAAGGATTTGGGATATATAACATACATTTGAATTAGCAATGACAAGCTTCAGGAACGAGAGGAAGTTGATACGAGGCAAGGATAATCGCAATGTTTAGCCAAGGCAGATATTCTGGTAACAGGGAACGCTATTTGACGCTTAAACACCTTATTTTACCAAATAAGGTTGAAGAGTACATGTGATGTATGACATGTTTTTTCTTCCTTGTAAGGTTGATATCTCCTTGAGATTTCTCTGATTCAATGATTTGGAAAAGAGACTATCCCTTTTACTGAACAGTTTGAATTATCATTCTAAAGTAATGAGGAATTCTTGTAAGAACAAAGATAATAAAGTTAGAAGATTGTATCATTCCAAAGTATAGTTCATTCTTCACATTTCTTTCTTGTTTTTCATGAAAGTTATAGTCAGTGATAATAAGTTTGCTTCAGAGTTCAGCCAACAGAAGCAGATTACAATCACTCCAGAGCATAGAAGTGGAAAATAAGAGAAGAATCACATGAGTTATTTATGCTCTTATCTTTTAGCTACAACAGTTTTGGCAACAGGAACACAAATCGGGGGGGGGGGGGGGGGGGGGCATTCGGCATAATAAATTAATACTCTTTAGATGCAATTTAGACAGATTAAAACTACATCAATCAAATCAGAACAAAAATTGCACCAAGCAAATTTAAATTGTGCCCTCAAAATAACAGTTAACAGATCCTTATACCAATGGCCTCCATGTTAAAAGATAAAATGAGATAAAGAAAGTCAAAAGTTCAAAAGAAAATTATTGAACTTTTGGATTTTGGATGTACATAATTATCTAGTAGGGGAACTGAAGAAAGCAGCATTTAGAAAGTATATATGTATCATTGCTGCTTTAGTGCATTTTCTTTTCTTTAATTGAATATACCTCAAAAAATTAGTTGTCCAAAGAAATGTGAATCAAGTATGAAACAGATGAGAGAATCTCCCTTCTTGAAAGTAATCTGCTATTATTCAACTTTCTTTTCTTTCCTGGGGCGGATCTTGTTTCTTTAAATTTCGGTTGATGGACGCCTTAATTGGTCCCTGCACATCAGATCCATATATATGACTCATTTTTGTTCGTTTTGTTTCCAAATACTTCCTGTTTTCCTCTGTGAAGGGTGTCAAAACTGGTACGCGTCCAACGACAGCTAAACCATAGCCCTTTAAACCGGTAAATTTTGCTGGATTGTTAGTCATTAACCGCATGGTACGAACTCCTATATCCCTCAACATCTGTTTCAATGAATAAAATAGAAGTTATATTCTTCCATTGTCAATAGATAAGAGATATGAGAAAAGTATGTGACTAACCTGTGCACCAATGCCATATTCACGAGCATCTGCAGCAAAGCCGAGTTTTAAATTGGCTTCAACAGTATCATGGCCTTGATCTTGTAAGTTATAAGCCTGAAGCTTGTTACCGAGGCCAATGCCTCTTCCTTCGTGGCCTCTGAGATAGATAACCACACCTCTACCAGCTTCCTCAATCAACTGCATTGCCAAATCCAGTTGATTACCACAATCACATCGTCTAGATCCAAATATGTCCCCCGTCAAACACTCCGAGTGTACCCTTACCAACACATCTTGACCATTCCCGATATCACCCTGTTGAAGACTTCTAAAGTTTAAAGGAATTCCGGGTGAATTATGCAACTTGTTTGAAGGATAAAATCACTAATAATTTATGCTTTTGACCTTTACAACAGCTATATGCTCAGTTCCATCAAGCTTTGAGCGGTAGCAGTAAGCCTCGAATAATCCCCATTTGGTAGGTAAACGTGACACTGCAGTTCCTTCGACAAGGTTTTCCCTCTTTCTCCTATATCTGCAAGCAGTAAAACATGACATACAAATCAGTAAGTTGGCTATTATTGCTCTCTTAATGAGTACAATGTATAAGGCTGCAACAGGTAAATTTGGAACCTGAAAATGCAGCACAAGTTCTCAACACTATTATGCAAAAATAAGTAAATAGGAAAAGAAAGAGGTTACTTAAATGGAACGAACATTTGTCAATGATTCACCTTACTAAATCAGTTATTGAGACAATCGGAATCTTGTGCTCCAAGGCCAAATTCTCCAAAATAGGCATGGTGGCTATTGAACCATCATTTTTATCAACTACAGTTGAAAGAACAGAAACTGGTTGCAAGCCGGCTGACATTACTAAATCAACAGAAGCCTCAGTATGACCAAATCTTCTTAAGACCCCACCATTTCGATATTTAAGGGGGAAAACGTGGCCTGGCCTTCTGAAATCTTCAGGACTTGAAGTAGGAGATGACAAAGCAAGCACAGTTTTAGCCCTGTCTGAAGCCGATACACCAGTAGATGTTCCCACCTTTGCATCCTATGCATAATAAAACAAGGTACTTCAATGAGCAGAAATGTTATTTTAACATCACATTGTATTCGAATATCATGGAATTTATCAGCCATCTACTATCAGTAATTTGGCGGTGGGAGTTTCAACTCCAGCCTGAGAATATAGCTTATAAAATTGTTACAGAATGACATAAATTACATAAATGATACAAATCTACTTCCTACTATATAAATGTAAGAGCTAAATTTGGCAAAACTTCAGTCTTTCTGTTAATATGTTGGCCACATTGACTGATATCGGTTGGCACTAAATTCATCAAAATTTTAGTAATTTTTTCAACCGTTAAGCATAGCACTAAGTACATTACAAACACTTTTAGCAATGGGAGGAAGAGTCAAATTACCACTGTGATTGTGAAGGATGGAGCAGAAGAATCATCTTCTTTTTCAGGTGACATTAAAGGAAGCTTGAGCCTTTCAAGATCCTCTTCTTTCATCCCTACAGAAATAATGCCTGATCCATGTCTTACCATGAAAGCAATTGCCTCTGCACTAGCAAAGGATGCTCCCATTACAAGGTTTCCTTCCACTTCCCCACTTTCATCATCTACAACAATCACAAACTGACACATTTTCACAATCATAAGTTTTACCAAATGAACATAAAAGTACAAGTTAAATTCATAAAAAAACTATTTTTTGTACTTTAGTGAACTTTACTACCATAATAGTAAAGTCAAAAAAAAAAAAATTTTATCATATTAAAGTGAATGAATTTTAACCACTATAACCGTAAAAGCACAAAATTTTATACGATACAATTGTAAAGTCAATAAGGACGGTAAAGTTGTCTCCGTGTGACCTATAGGTCACGGTTTCGAGCCGTGGAAGCCGCCACTAATGCTTCCATCAGGGTAGGCAGTCTACATCACACTCTTTGTGTGCGGTACTTTCCCGACCCTGCGTGAATGCGGGATGCTTGAGCTGCCCTTTTTTTTTCTTAGTAAAGTCAACTTGATGGATCAGTTTTTTCATTATAGTGGTAAATTTTAGCGAATTTAATATGACAAAAAAATAGTTTTTTTTATTTTACTGTTATAGTAAATAAAGTTAGTGATTTTAATGTTAAAGTGGGTAAAGTTCGATTACTGTACTGTGTATAGTGAGGGGAGGAGTGAGAGTATCAGTTATGGGTTCGGACCCAGTAACTTTTGTTTAGGCTTCATATTTGGATAAGAAAATTCATTAAATATATATAAATATTTAATTGCTAATCCAGCAATTATGGCCAGCTATGGGTTCGATGTCAAATTAAGAAACTATAAGCTTCAAATTCTGGCTCCGCCTCTATATATAGTGGATAAATTTCAGTAACCGTGCACACACGAAAATGTAAAATTAACTCCAAAATTACTAGTCCATTCAACTAATGTTTCAAGAAATTCACGAAATTAAAGTCCAAAATTTGAAAGAAAAGAAAAAACACCAACCTTTCCTTCACGTAATGCAGTAATTGCCTCTCCAATTGAAGAATAACCATTAGAGGGACAATCAGGATCACCCTCAGCATCACTCACAAAGAAATCAATAGTTTCTGGTGTTATTTCAGCACTCAACGTTTCAAATGGAACTGAAGAATTCTGATCATTCAAAGCACCAAATACAGAACCATTTTGATTGCTTTCAAATGGGTTAATTTCAGCGGAACAAAATGTAGTAAATACTGTTCTTTTTCTGTATTGCCCAAATCCAACTATATTTTGAGAAGTCCACAAAAAATTTGAGCAAATGAATATTGTTGGAAATGATGGATGCTTAAACACGACGGAGTCCATGAAAGGAACAGAAAATATTGGAAGTTAACTGAATTGTAGTTTTACTGGTTTTTTTGGCTGATAATATTGTACTTGGATTTGGAGTTTGCAAAAGGCGCCATTTTAAGAGGGAAAAAAGAGCACCTCTAGTTTTCTCTCTTCTTATCCAATGACGTGAAACTAATAAAAGAGTCTAATTTTGAACGTAAGAGAACTTGAACCACATGCATACAGCCAAATGGGATGCGCCATATCCTCATTCCCTGCCTTGGGCAAAACTTTAAAAAAGAATAGCTTACACAAAACATCTCCCATTTACACAAAAAAAAATTAAAATAAAATAATAATAATAATAATAATAATACCTTTAATCATATTGATTTAGACCGGCCGGATTATATTATACATGTTCAACTTAAGATATAAAATTAACTATATACATATAATAGAATCACATTTATCTAAATCAAGCGGTCATTCGATGTGCTCAGAGGCAGAACTATCATGTTCGACCGAATCTAGTAATTATGATCCTAACTTTGTATTTGTTTAAAGAAATTCATTAAAAACTTATAAATTATAAATTTTGTTTCACAAAATCACATAAGAATTGATATAATGCAGTGTACGGTAAAATACGCTATGCTACGTGGTCGCTTAAGAGAATGACATGTGGAACTTAAGGCGGAGATAGTTAGAACCGAAGGCAGTTATCCCGTTTGTCACCGGAAAGAATGACACTCGTAAAGATACAACAAATACCCTCTGATCGGTAGCATTAAATGGAGAATAATCCACAGCATTTAGTGTGCTGCCCGTTACAGTGAAATTGTCATTCATGATCACCGCTACACCTTCATCAATGGCCTCATAATTGACAATAAAGAAGGGCACGATCCTAGGACCTTATTCCCTAGGCGTAGCTATAAATATTGAGCTATATTATCATTGTAGAGGATATGACTTTTCTGGCAAATTTACGCTATAATTGATCAAAAGCTTTACATAATTTTACTTTCTTGTTCCTTGTTTTCATCACTGCTGTGCCCGGAAGCTCTGCCCCCGGAATTACCGTTTTCGTGATTTTACCTTCATTTCAAGGCTAAGTATTGCGCATTTCTTTAATTATTTCAATATTTCAGGATCAAATTAATTCACTTGTCTAGAAACCACGTATAAATTTAACTGTACCGTTTTACAGATAAATAGTTTGGTGCCCACCGCGGGGCCTAGACAGCCGTGTAATTAAGTTGATCCTTGCCTCTTTTACTAACGTGTTTTGATTATTTGTCTTAGCAAAAAATTATAAGAAATGGCAGACAATGGTGTTAACAACACACACAATCCTGAGGTTCGAGGAGACCAACCTCATCTCGAGGATTCAATAAGTGAAACCCACAATGAGGGGAACAATGCCACGCCGGTCCACGACAGGCAGTATGCACGTCATGTTCGGGAAGCAACTCTCGATGATGTTGAAGATGAGCATGTTGTTGATGCGGTAAGGGTCCTACAGGAGCAACAACTGATCATTCTAGGTCACCTCACACGGCAGAATAAGGTTATGACGGAGTTGAAACAGGCGTTATCGGGGGCTTTCAATATGCGAATAGATGAGGTACAATTCCTCCCGGCGCTCCCGCAAATCAAACAACACAGAGGGTTGACAACAACACCCCGAGGGGCGAGGTTGGTTCTGATGGGGATGGGGGGAGTGGATCCGAGCCCAATAACAAAAACGATCCCTTCAAGAATGAACTCTTACGGTTTATGAAAGAAGTGAATGCCCGCATGGACCAAATCCCGGGCGCACCACCGGTGCTGAAAGGTCCGGACTCAAAGAAGTATACTCAGTTGCCGTACAAACCAATTGTGGCACCAGAATTAATCCCGAAGCGATTCAAAATGCCCGACGTGCCAAAGTATGATGGAACTTCAGACCCCCGGGAGCATATTTCCACCTATACAATGGCGGTAGTACGCAGGATCCTTCCTACCCCAGGCTTTCAGAATACAATTTCAACGTCAGTATAGTAGAGTTGGTATCATCTATAAGAAACATCAAAGAAGCACGATTCCCGAAGCCAATAAGATCTGATCCCAGCTAGAGGGATCCCAACTTGTAGTGTGAATACCACGGGTCGAATGGCTACCGGACTAGGACTACCGACATCTCCGGGAAGAAGTGGTGACACTATTGAAGAATGGACATCTCAGAGAATTCTTAAGTGATCGGGCGAAGAATAACTACGGTTGCAACCAAGATAACGCGAAACCCTGGAAAGCAGGAGAAGATCCCCCGCGCCAGACGATCAACATGATCTTCGGGGGGAACGAGATCAACCGGGGTCACCTTCTCGATAGCAAAAAAGACAAAAATATCAATAACCCATAGTAAGAGACTCCGGGAAGTTGCTGAAGACGACATTACTTTCGCGGAGGAGGAAGTAGACGGATTGTTGCTACCACACACCGACGCATTGGTAATTTTTTTAAATGTGCTAGACTTTAAAATCAAACGTGTTCTGGTGGATCCAGGAAGTTCGGCCAATATCATACAATAGAGAGTATTGGAGCAAGATAAACTCACGGGAAGTATCATTCCAGCCACAAAACTCCTCCCCGGATTCAACCTCGCGAGCATGAAAACCCTGGAGAGATTTTGTTGCCCACGAATGCTGAAAGAGTGATGAAAATGACTCTTCTCGAAGTGGTGGATGGTGATATGGGATATAATATTATTCTGGGAAGACCATGCTTGCACGAGATGAGAGTTGCACCGTCAACGTATCATCAATTGCTGAAATTTCCGACGCCTGAAGGAATTAAACAGATAAGGGGCGACCAACTGACAGCAAGGGAGATGAATGCGATTTTGGTCTCCAGTAGAAAAGGGAAGGAGCACGTGGCATGGCATTGCCCGCTCCTGAATCGAATGAAGTTAGCCCGGGTGTAGAAGCATCGGAATCTTATCAGGTGCCAAGGTATTTCTAGGTACCAGAAGAGACGGATGCAACAAAATCCACGGTGGAAGAGCTGGAGCAAGTTGTATTGTTTGAAAAGTTCTTAACAGAAAAAATTCCGCTTGGGGATAAGACTGTACCTCGAGCTCATTTCTGGCTTTATTGAATTTCCTAAATTTAATACCGATTGTTTACGTGGTCGCATGCGGACATGACAGGTATCCCAATGGAGGTGGCCGTACACAAGCTAAGTTTGGATCCCAACATCCCCCCGATAAGACAAAAGAAATGCCATATTGCGGAGGCCAGGAATAAATTCGTCAAAGAAGAGGTAACTGGCCTACTTGATATCGGTTCGATCCGAGAGGTAAAGTATCTAGACTGGCTAGCTAATGTAGTAGTAGTTCCTGAGAAGAACAATAAATTTTGCATGTATGTAGATTATAAGGACTTGAATAAGGCGTGCCCGAAAGACTCGTTTCCACTGCCAAACATCGATCAAACGATTGATGCAACGATCGGGCACGAGTTAATGCATGCCCTCGATGCTTATTCAGGGTACAACCAAATTAAGATGAACCCGGAGGATAAGGAAAAGACTTCGTTCATAACGAATTTCGGCACATATTGCTATAATGTGATCTCCTTATATTATACATGTTCAACTTAAGATATAAAATTAACTATATACATATAATAGAGTCACATTTATCTAAATCAAGCGGTCATTCGATGTGCTCAGAGGCAGAACTATCATGTTCGACCGAATCTAGTAATTATGATCCTAACTTTGTATTTGTTTAAAGAAATTCATTAAAAACTTATAAATTATAAATTTTGTTTCACAAAATCACATAAGAATTGATATAATGCAGTGTACGGTAAAATACGCTATGCTACGTGGTCGCTTAAGAGAATGACACGTGGAACTTAAGGCAGGGATAGTTAGAACCGAAGGCAGTTATCCCGTTTGTCACGGGAAAGAATGACACTCGTAAAGATACAATAAATTCCCTCTGACCGGTAGCATTAAATGGAGAATATTCCACAGCATTTAGTACGCTGCCCGTGACAGAGAATTTGTCATTTATGATCACCGTCACACCTTCATCAATGGCCCTCATAATTGACATTAAAGAAGGGCACGATCCTAGGACCTTATTCCCTGGGCGTAGCTATAAATAGTGAGCTATATTATCATTGTAGAGGATATGATTTTTCTGGCAAATTTACGCTATAATTGATCAAAAGCTTTACATAATTTTACTTTCTTGTTCCTTATTTTCATCACTGCTGTGCCCGGAAGCTCTACCCCCCGAAATTACTGTTTTTTTTATTTTACCTTCATTTCAAGGCTAAGCATTGCGCATTTCTTTAATTATTTCAATATTTCAGGACCAAATTAATTCACTTGTCTAGAAACCACGTATAAATTTAACTGTACCGTTTTACAGATAAACAGTTTGGTGCCCACCGTGGGGCCTAGATAGCCATGTAATTAAGTTGATCCTTGCCTCTTTTACTAATGTGTTTTGATTATTTGTCTTAGCAAAAAATCATAAGAAATGGCAGATAGCGGTATTAACAACACACGCAATCCTGAGGTTCGAGGAGACCAACCTCATCTCGAGGATTCAATAAGCGAAACCCACAATGAGGGGAACGATGCCACGCCGGTCCATGATAGGTAGTACGCACGACATGTTCGGGAGGCAACTCCCGATGATGCTGAAGAGGAGCATGTTGTTGATGCGGTAAGGGTTCTACAGGAGCAACAACTAATCATTCTAGGTCACCTCACATGGCAGAATAAGGTTATGACGGAGTTGAAGCAGGCGTTATCGGGCGCTTTCGATATACGAATAGATGAGGTCTAGTTCCTCCCGGCGCTACCGCAAATCAAACAACACAGAGGGTTGACAAAAACACCCCGAGGGGCGTGGTTGGTTCCGATGGGGATGGGGGGGAGTAGATCTGGGCCCAATAAGAAAAACGATCCCTTCAAGAATGAACTATTACGGTTTATGAGAGAAATGAATGCCCGCATGGACCAAATTCCGGGCGCACCATCGGTGCTGAAAGGTCCGGACTCAAAGAAGTATACTCATTTGTCGTACAAACCAATTGTGGCACCAGAATTAATCCCAAAGCGATTTGAAATTCCTGACGTGCCAAAGTATGATGGAACTTTAAACCCTCGAGAGCATATTACCACCTATGCAACGGCGATGAAAGGGAATGGTTAAGCTCCTCATAAGATTGAATCTGTTTTGCTAAAAAAATATAGAGAGACTCCTATGAGGGGAGCCTTGACGTGGTATTCACTGTTACCCGAGCATTCCATAGATTCATTTGAGATGCTCGCGATTCTTTATTAAGGCTCATGCCGGGGCCAGAAAGGTGTTGGCCCGAAAGGCCGACATATTTAGAGTTGCACAAGGAGAAACCGAGTTGCTGCGAGAGTTCGTTACCCGATTTTGAAAAGAGAGGATGTTGCTCCCGGCTGTTCTGGATGAATGGGAGGCTGAAGCATTCACCAAAGGTCTGAATCCGAGAAGTTCAGACGCTTCCTAAAAACTGAAGGAAAGCTTGCTTGAGTTCCAAGCAACGACTAGGGCGGATGTCCATAACCGGTACGAGTCAAAGATAAGGATCAAAGATGATCAGGTTGACTTCCCATCGTCAGCAAAAGTACAGGAGAAGAATAAAGAAAAATCAAAAGATGATTTCGAAACGTACAGACTGTGAGCACGTGATTTTTGCCCTAAGCAATAATTCCCAAAATTTCAAACAAAACAATTTCTTTAGTATTTTTGTAATTTTTCGTGAATTTTGTGGCATTTTTTGGTAATTGTTGCATTTTTATTTGTGCATTTTAATTCATATAAAAATAACAAAAATATGCATTTTTGCATTTAGGATTTAATTTCATATTTTAGTATTAAAACAAAATGTTAAGAAAATAACAAAAAGGGTCCATTTTGCATTTTTTTGGTATTAGTTTGCATTTCTCTTTAGGAATTAATTAGGAAATATAATTGTTAGAGTCAATTTGTTTTTAGTTTTATTTTAGCATTTTATAAAATCAAAAAATAAATAAATACAAAAGTATAAAATAAAATACAAAAGAAAAAAAAAAGCAAAATAAAGAGAATACAAAGAAAACAAATTGGTCTCAATAAAATGCCCAAATTGGGCCAAAAGTGGTCCAGCCCACCCCAAAAACTCCTCAAAACCGGACCAGACCACTGGCCCAAACGCCCTGCCCGGTCCAATTTCCCCCATACTCAGAACGACGTCGTTTTGACGTCGTTTAATCACGACCGTTCATCCCATCTAATCCAATTGCCACGATTGATCCTTCAATCTAAATAAAATTGTCCGAAAATCATACAAAAAAACCAAAACACAACCCGTCTTCCTCGTACTCCCTGTAACGCCGGCATTGCCCCGCCGTCCTCCTCCCATCTCCGCCGTCCTCCGCCCTAGCGCCGCCGGCCGGAAATCGCCGCCGGCGGCGGCGATGCTCCGATGGCCACCAAAATTACACCCTAGAACCACCGTTCTCTCCTCTTTCCAACCCCCATCTTAGTTTGTCTCGAATCCCATCCAATCGCCTCGAATATTAGATCTAAACTCTCCCGGCCAAGTCACAAACTCACCCAAACCGGCCCAAATTCATACTATATGCTCCTCAGCCCTCCCTCATCATCAATTCATACCTAGAAACCCTCGAATCTGCCCGGAACATTACAAATTTTAAATCCCAATTCCGGCAGAACCCTAACTAAGAAATCTTGGGGATTTTGGACCGTAATCTCCCTAATCACATGTTTTCTTTTGAAAACACACGATTAGGGATGTTACGTGTCAAGAATCCTGGAGGATTCAAACAACAATGGCTGGCCAGAGTTCATTCCATAGTCAGTAAGCCTTCTTGTTCCTTTCTTTGCTGATTTTTTTACTTGTTTGTTTAGCTTTAATTAGGTTTTTTTCTGCATGATACTTAAATTAGGGCTATAGGGTTTCAATTTAACTGTTGTTTGGATAATATATTTTGATTCTGGTTAGCTTTCCATTATGTTAATTGCTACCTGTTGTTCAAAATTCTGACAGATTAGTTTCATGATTAGCTGTAATGATTTAATAGTTTTAATTTTGTTGTTAGTCTAGATCATTTGAATTTCCATAATTGGTATTAGCTAGGGTTAATTAGTTCAATTGGAAATTGGTTAATTAGGGTTTTTCTTTAAATTACTGTTTAAGCCTTAATAAATTTAGGTTTCAGGATAAATTGGTTAAGTGTAATTAAAACATGTTGGTAATTCTAGGAGAGGTTTGAGGGTGTTTTAGGGATTGAAAATGGCATGTTTTGCCAAATTGGTAATTTTAGAACCAAGGTAAGGATAGAATAGGAATTGTAATGGGTATAGAACCTTCTAGGATGGACTATAGTGCAGGTTTCAGTAAACCTAGGGCAGTAACTTGTGTAACAAGTCAAGAAACAAGGGGTAGAAAATAGAATTAAGATAGGGACTAATGGGTAAAGTGAAAATCTGAAATTAGACCCTAAGTTCACCTATAAATAGGCATTTTTTTTGCCTTGTGCAACAAGTTTTTGAACCTCTGAAAATTCCCCACTACTTTCCATAAGTTTTTTTAGCTAAAATTTGAATTTCAAAATTTCTCCTAGATCTAAAAAATCCAAAAACAAC
This sequence comes from Nicotiana attenuata, assembly GCF_001879085.1. Lineage (NCBI taxonomy): Eukaryota > Viridiplantae > Streptophyta > Magnoliopsida > Solanales > Solanaceae > Nicotiana > Nicotiana attenuata. The sequence continues at coordinate 261,006 of NW_017670545.1, forward strand.
AGAAAATCTCCAAATCCAAAAAAAAATTCAGTACATTGGTCTTCATTTGATCATTTTAAAAATTCAGCTCTCAATCCAATTATTTAGCTCACTTAGCATCACAATTAGCTTAGATTTCTCTGTTTCTGTTCTATGCTTGAAGATTTAATGCAATTGAAGGGGTTTGGGGTTCATCCGATTTGTTCCTGGGTGTATTAGACTACTGAGAGTGTTCTATAATTCCTTAGCTTCAATTTCGAGTTGAATTTGGGTCGTTTGAGTCGAGTTTTGGTTTGTTTGCTGGTTATATGGTTTGCTGGATTTCGTTTGCATCTTGAACCTGGGTTTGAGGCTGATTTTGAGCTGTTGTGACATGCTGTCTGCTTTTAATTCAACAAATTGCTGCTGATCCTCCTCTTCTCCTCTTTGTTCATTGTAATCCAGGTATTTTCTCATGCTCAAATGATGCTGAAGATTGCCTTCACCTGTAGACCACAAGTTTGAAGTACAAATGATAAAGGAATAAATGCTTGCACCTGAATTTTACTGTTATTGCTCAGTTTAGACTTTCGTGTGACTGATTCATTTGAATCATATTTCAGTTGTATTAATGAAACTGTGGACTGTACTGGACTGTTAGAATTGGACTTCCAGTGTGTTCATTCTAAAATAGTAGCCCTAGTGTAGTATAATTTGGTTTCTCATGAAGCTGTATTTTACAAATGGAAATTGAACTTGAAAATCACCATATAGGTTCCTATCCTTGTTAAAATCCAGGTCTGGTAATCGTTTGTCAGTGGTGGCTTCAGTAGCTTAGTTCTAAAATTAAATGATATACGTTTGGGCTTAAGGTTTGAATATAGATGTGGACTGTTTTGTATTAGCTCCTTGAAATCTGACTCCAGGATTGTTAATGATATAAATTGTAGTTAATGATACGGATTGTAGCTAATTGCCTGTAGATTAGAATTGTTGCATTCTCAGCCTTTGTTTCAAGTAGAAAACTTAAACGTTGGGCCCTGTATTCTTTTGAATTTGGGCCTGTCAATAATTAAGGCTGTTGTAAATTTAAAAATCAGTAGGCTGAGATTCAAATAGCATCAGTATAAGATCTGGGCTCATTTAGGAGCCCAAACGTAACAGCCTCTGTTTGGACAGACCTGGGCCTGAATCTGTTTAAAGTCCATCGTTGGTCAGCTCTTCCCCTTTTGCAAGGTTAAGCCATTCTCCATCTTTGGGCTGTTTTGAAGCCCAGTCGGCTGGAGCTCTTGTGTCGACTATCAAAGCACTTTGATTTAATATTGAGATGTAATACTTTCAATGATGGTTTAGTAACAAAATAATTAATTAATTAGGGCCCTTCCTTTGCTTTTAGAGACAATACATTATAAAAAATTATAGATTACTCTAGGTTTGCCTTTTAATAATAAAACGAGATGAGCCTCGCTAAACAAAACAAACAACATTGCGGGGCCCTCGATAAATATTTATACAACAATACTTAGACTTCGGGATGAGCCGTTTTAGCGAATTTCACGGCTTTCCCCAAAAGATAATAACACGTTAGCCTCTTTAAGTGCGTCTTTTAATAACATTACCTTCCTAAAAGTGGGGTTCACATTTATGTGACCCAAATCCAAATCTCAACGAAGTCGAAATGTGTTAACAATCACGGGTGCACTGTTGCGACGTGGTTCGAGATGCATTTTCACGACGTTGCAATTCTTATTAAAAATAAAAAAATATAAAAGCGGTTTACTAATAAAAGCACATGATTTTGGACATGTTTTGAAATCTGATAAAATCAAATACAACAGTTGAGCGACCGTGCTAGAACCACGGAACCCGGGAATGCCTAACACCTTCTCCCGGGTTAACAGAATTCCTTACTCGGATTTCGGGTTCGCGGACTGTTAACAGAGTCAATTTCCTCGGATCGGGATTCAACCGGTGACTTGGGACACCATTAATCTCCCAAGTGGCGACTCTGAATATTAATAATAAATCCCGTTCCGATTGTCCTTTAATTGGAAAAACTCCTTGACGCCCTCGTGGGAGTAGTGAAAAAGGAGGTGTGACAGCTCTGGCGACTCTGCTGGGGACCGAACCCAGAACTTTGGTTCAGGGTTCAGAATTCGAGCTTAGATATATTTGTATTTGGCTTTATCTGATTTTCCTACATGTTTCATGCTAAATGTGCAAAATGTTGCTTCTTACCGCTTTGACATTATCTGAATTGTATATAAACTGTGGCGAAGCCCTTCTCTTCTCACCTCCGGGGATGTGCTCACTGGTGGAGACTCCCTATTCTGTTAGTGTCATACCTTAAAATAAGAAAGAGGCCGGACAAGTTACTAAGCCGGATGGCCTTTTGGTTCCCGGTACGTAGCCCCCTCCTTGACTCGAGTTGTCCGCTCGGGTACACAGTCTAGAACCTATACCCAGGTTTTGAACCTAGAATAACTTGACCCCATGCCGGATCCCTAGTAGGAACGCTTATTTGCATCACGTGCATATGACTTAGGGGACTCAACACAGGGGTTGGGTCCGTCTAGGACAGGTGTACCCGGAATAATGGACCATCCTGCTGCATCCTACTTGTGCATTTATCTGTTTGGAGCCCGCATGCTGACCGGCTTTGAATATTTGGAAAAAGTGGAAAAACCAGAAGAGAAAATAGCAGTATAGAGAGTTAATTACCTATACCAGGAAAAAAACAATGTCCAAGTAGTGCCGAAATGCTGCCGAATTTTTGAAAATGACAAAAAAAGAAGAAAAGTTCTTTTTAGTTTGCCAATGGAAAAGAAAAACAAAAAGAGTTTTATTTTAACATTAGTTTATTTTATTTACCATTGAAAAAGGAAATATAAAAAAAAAGAATCTTGCTTTCAGAAATAGTGAATTTGCCAACAAAAACAACAAAAGAGTCCTGTTTTCAAAAATAGTTAGATTTATATGCCCGAACTACGCTGGTTTGATTCTCACCGGATGTGAGATACGTAGGCAACCCTCATCGGGTCCAACCTCCCCTTTTCAAAAATAACCAAAAATGCCAAATTTTTTTAAATTTCGTCATGAATAAGTCGGGTGCCGCNAGACAATACATTTATAAAAAATTATAAGATTACTCTAGGTTTGCCTTTTAATAATAAAACGAGATGAGCCTCGACTAAACAAAACAAACAACATTGCGGGGCCCTCGATAAATATTTATACAACAATACTTAGACTTCGGGATGAGCCGTTTTAGCGAATTTCACGGCTTTCCCCAAAAGATAATAACACGTTAGCCTCTTTAAGTGCGTCTTTTAATAACATTACCTTCCTAAAAGTGGGGTTCACATTTATGTGACCCAAATCCAAATCTCAACGAAGTCGAAATGTGTTAACAATCACGGGTGCACTGTTGCGACGTGGTTCGAGATGCATTTTCACGACGTTGCAATTCTTATTAAAAATAAAAAAATATAAAAGCGGTTTACTAATAAAAGCACATGATTTTGGACATGTTTTGAAATCTGATAAAATCAAATACAACAGTTGAGCGACCGTGCTAGAACCACGGAACCCGGGAATGCCTAACACCTTCTCCCGGGTTAACAGAATTCCTTACTCGGATTTCGGGTTCGCGGACTGTTAACAGAGTCATAATTTCCTCGGATCGGGATTCAACCGGTGACTTGGGACACCATTAATCTCCCAAGTGGCGACTCTGAATATTAATAATAAATCCTGTTCCGATTGTCCTTTAATTGGAAAAACTCCTTGACGCCCTCGTGGGAGTAGTGAAAAAGGAGGTGTGACACAGACGATCTTCGAGGGGCCGGTATTTACCCTACGAACGAACTAAAGGCTGCAGCAGAGGCTTTCGGTCAGCAGACAGGTCCGCTATTGACTGAAGGACTGATCGCGGTCGGAACAATAGATCATTGACAAAGAAGCGTCAGGTACGCAGGATCCTTCCTACCCCAGGCTTTCAGAATACAATTTCAACGTCAGTATAGTAGAGTTGGTATCAGCTATGAGAAACATCAAAGAAGCACGATTCTTGAAGCTAATAAGATCCGATCCCAACTAGAGGGATCCCAACTTGTAGTGTGAATATCACGAGATGAATGGCTACCGGACTGGGGACTACCGATATCTCCGGGAAGAAGTGGCGACACTATTAAAGAATGGGCATCTCAGAGAATTCTTAAGTGATCGGGCAAAGAATAACTACGGTTGCAACCAAGATAACGCAAAACCCTAGAAAGCAGGAGAAGATCCCCCGTGCCAGACGATCAACATGATCTTCAGGGGAACGAGATCAACGGGGTCACCTTCTCGACAGCAAAAAAGACAAAAATATCAATAACCCACAGCAAGAAACTCCAGGAAGTTGCTGAAGACGACATCACTTTCGCAGAAGAGGAAGCAGACGGATTGTTGCTACCACACAACGACGCATTGGTAATTTCTTTAAATGTGCTAGACTTTAAATAAAACGTGTTCTAGTGGATCTAGGAAGTTCGGCCAATATCATACAATAGAGATTATTGGAGCAAGCTAAACTCATCGGAAGTATCATTCCGGCTACAAAACTCCTCGCCGGATTTAACCTCGCAAGCATAACAACCCTGGAGAGATTTTGTTGCCCACGAATGCTGAAAGAGTGACAAAAATGACTCTTTTCGAAGTGGTGGATGGTGATATGGGATATAATATTATTCAGGGAAGACCATGGTTGCACGAGTAGCACCGTCAACGTATCATCAATTGCTGAAATTTCCAACGCCCGAAGGAATTAAACAGATAAGGGGCGACCCAACTGGCAGCAAGGGAGATGAATATGATTTTGGTGTCCAGTAGCAAAGGGAAGGAGCACTAGCATAGCAACTACAGGAACCGTTGCCCGCTCCCGAATCGAATGAAGTTAGCCCGGGTGTAGAAGCGTCAGAATCTTATCAGGTGCCAAGGTATTTCTAGGTACTAGAAGAGACTGATGCAACAAAATCCACGGTGGAAGAGCTGGAGCAAGTTGTATTGTTTGAAAAGTTCTTAACAAAAAAAATTCCGCTTGGGGATAGGACTGTACCCCGAGCTCATGTCTGGCTTTATTGAATTTCTTAAATTTAATACCGATTGTTTTGCGTGGTTGCACGCGGACATGACAGGTATCCCAATGGAGGTGGCCGTACACCAGCTAAGTTTGGATCCCAACATCCCTCCGGTAAGACAAAAGAAACGCCCTATTGTGGAGGCCAGGAATAAATTCGTCAAAGAAGAGGTAATTTGCCTACTTGATATCGGTTCGATCCGAGATGTAAAGTATCTAGACTGGCTAGCTAATGTAGTAGCAGTTCCTAAGAAGAACAATAAATTTTGCATGTGTGTAAATTATAAGGACTTGAATAAGGCGTGCCCGAAAGACTCATTCCCACTGCCAAACATCGATCAAATGATTGATGCAATGGTCGGGCACGAGTTAATGAGTGTCCTCGATGCTAATTCAGGGTACAATCAAATTAAGATGAACCCGAAGGATAAGGAAAAGACTTCGTTCATAACGAATTTTGGCACATATTGCTATAATGTGATGCCCTTCGGGTTGAAGAACGTCGGAGCCACTTATCAGTGGGTCATAAACAAGATGTTTGAAAAACAAATAGGGAAAACTATGGAAGTTTATATAGAAGATATGATCGTTAAGTATTTGAATGCAGGACCACCTTAAGAATCTGCAAGAAACTTTTGACATCCTAAGGAAGAATAACATGAAGCTTAACCCCGAGAAGTGCGCGTTCGGGGTTAGCTCCTGCAAGTTCCTAGGATTTCTGCTATCAAAAAGAGGGATTGAGGTAAACTCTGATAGATCAAGGCCATCGAAGACATCCCAGACCAACTGTCAAGCGTGAAAGAAGTTCAAAGGCTCGTGGGGAGATTGGCCGCTTTGAGCAAGTTCATTTCCCGGTCATCAGAGAAATGTCACCGTTTCTTCGCACTGCTCAAAAAGAAAAACAACTTCGAATGGACCCCAGAGTGTGATCGGATCCAAGCATGTACCACTATCGAGTGGCAAGGATGGTCGATGCAGTTTTACCGAACAAAGGTTGGGATCGATTTCCATAGGGAGTTAATTGATTTGGAGTTAGGTATCTAACTAATCTAGATGTGCGTGTTATTCCAAATTGCACCTCCAAACATGGTCATGATTGATTATACTTATAATGCTATACTATAATATGCTAGAATAGGCTAAGTACACTATTTTGTTGGTTGTTTTCAAGGATTAAAAGGGACTAGGGTAGTGACTTCCGCCTAGGTGGATATCTAACGGGTATCGAGAATTCATGGCAAGTTTGTCATGATTGGGTCGTGATATAACCATCACACATAAGTACTCACTATATACCTCTCGGTAGTTTGAGTGACTTTGCCCGATTTGACTTTCTCAAGTCCAAATGGGTGTTCATGCATAACAAATGATATTGGCTCAAGTCGGGTATTACTATCTCTAGGTTTAGCCCTTTAATTGGGGCTATCAATCTCTTGAATTCACCTCAATTCCTTGTTAGCCTAATTTTCCTAGACTTAGTCTCTCTTTCTCGAAAAGAGTCTAAGTCATCGAAGCACGAATTAGTGATTGCAACCACCAATTCCACAATTAAAGCATCAATTAAGCTAAATATCACTAACCCATAAATAATTAAGCCCTAAAATTCGTGATCCATTAAATACACACACTAGGGTTGGGTCAAAACCCTATATATGTGGTTTAGCTACTCATAATAACAGTAAAAATTAAAGGTGGAGATGAAATATAAGCCATAATATTCAAATACAAGATGAAAATCTAAAGATTGAAGACAAATCTACACTAAGATTACTCAAAAAGGTAAAAACCAGTCGTTCACGTGCTCAACAAAATAATACATACCCTAAAAATGTAAAAAAGATCTATTTATACTAGGCTAAAATTCCTGGACAAAAATTCCCCTGCGGAAGTTTCACGGAGGCGTAATTCCGACCGCGTCCGCGCTTGAGCTCTCACGACCGCACAATAACGAGCGCGGTCCGCATTTCTTCAATTCTGGCTTGGGTTGGACTTGGTTTCGCGGACATCGTAATTTCATCCGCGTCCGCGTGTGCTTCCATCGCGGCCACGTAAGTTCGATGCGGACCGCGTTCTTCTATCAAGCATGACTTGTAGGGTCTCTGAACTTCAATCACCGCTCTCAGCGAAAATACCACTGCGGCCGTGTCAGATATTCCGCGGTCGCAATTTTCCATCGCGGTCAGCAGTAGAACTTGTTCTCAAATTAGCCTCTCTGAACTTTACTTTCGCGGGTCGCGTATTTGTGGACGCCTCAGCGGTGGTCCTCATGCAGCCGCGTATTTTGTCCGCTCTCCGCGCTCCAGTTCCCAGCTTTGGATTTGTGCAAGTTTAACTTCTTCATGAGTTGATTATGGCTTCTTTGCCTCATTTTGACCAAAACCTGCAAGCAAGCACCACTAAGTCAGTTTTCGGGAATACCTTTATGTCACGACCCCGGTTCGCCCTCCGTGAAACATCGTGACGGCACCTAGTCTCTATGACTAGGTAAGCCTAACAATGCGGAATATAAACAATAATTACGGAAGAAATAACTAAAAATTGGAATAATAAAAATAAACAATGTTTAAGGTGCCGCTCGGCACATACTATCACAACTCTCGAAGCTAACAAAATTTCCAAAACCCGGAATCTCACAAATCACAAGCTATGAGATACATAAGAAGCTCTAACTCCGGAAATATCTAAACAAGGGATAATACTTAAATGGCTATACTTATTACAGAAGATAGAAAGGGACTCCTCGGTCTGCGGACGTAACAGATATATCTCGAAGTCTCTACAGTACGCCTCCTCCCAAGGGTGATAGAACTGAGTGGAAAATACCTGGATCTGCACAACAAAAATGTGCTGAAGAGTAGTATGAGCACACCACAGCGGTGCCCAATAAGTATCAAGACTAACCTCGGTGGAGTAGTGACGAGGAACAGTCGAGATACCTACCGGTCTAATAAACAGTGCAAAGATAGGAACAACGGAACATGATAGATATTTATATAAAGATTGTACGAAATGACCAACAATGCTAGAATCACAATAAAGGAAAAGAACAACAAGTAACAACGAAAATATTAAGAATGATGACACATGAGAATGGGCAAAAACTCATCCCAAATCCTAAAGTCACAATACAGTAAAGAGAAAACAAAACAATAACTCAGATCCTACGACGGTGTTCAAATCAGGTCTTATCCAACAATTACCACGAATTACCGAATCTCAGACAATTACAACTCACGAGTCCCAGTACCTGAAATCTAACCACTGGCATCCCGTGCCCTCATCAGCCTCACGGTCACACTGACAACTCACCTCACAACTCCCATGAGACAAAGTTCATATAGGTAAACGTACCACAATCACAACATTTGAACAAAACAGAAATGCCCTCAGGCCATCACAAATACTCACAATCAACCCCTGACATAGCCCACCTTGTTCCGCCACGTGTGCAAATAATAACATAATAAATGCCCGCCTTGTTTTGCCACACGTGCATCATAATGTTCCCACCTTATTTCGCCACATGCGCAACCCACATATAAGCATATATACATATCCCGCCCTGTTACGCCGCATGTGCAATATATCAATAGTAGCAATAGCACGGCAGAAACCTCATGCAACCCTACAACAACAACCGCATGGCAGAAACCTCGTGCATCACAATATCAATAACCGCACGGCAAAAACCTCATGCATCAACACCCCAAGTACAACAGCAACAATAACAGTATATACAAGAGCACAACAAGTGAATCAACTCAAAAATCTTTCGTTCACCAGGGAACGGTAAAACTAGCTCACAAGGAATAACCACAATAGAGAATGCTAAACGTAATAAGAACAACTCAACAAGGGAGAAAATAAAATGAAGCAACGACCCCATAGCATGTAGTTCAACAATAAGGGAGTTAACAAGAGTCAAGTAAATTTCAAATAAGGAAATATAATTAAACATAGAATATCTACTCTTCTTTTAAGGTTGGGCAGGTTACGAAGGATATACAACAATTTCAATTAAGACTAAATAACTACATGAGAGATAATAATGATTTCCAATAAAAACAAGCAGTTATGAAAGATAACGTGACAATAGATGAGGTAAAGATCTTCAGTTAAGCAAGGTAAGAGTCAATTAGGCAATAAGAATGAACCATAAAGCAATTAATTCCAAATAAAACATGTAGAGGTGAAACTAGTAATAGGGAATTCAATCATATCAAGAACAACTTCATACTCAGCGAATATACGGACCTAAGAATCCCAAAAGGCCAAGTTTTCCACAAATAAGTCCGAGCACGCACTCGTCACCTCGCGTACTCGGATTACAATCAATAGAGAAGACTCAAATCCTAAGGGGAAGTCCCCCACACAAGGTTAGGCAAGATACTTACCTCGAACCGGCTCAAAATCAACTAGAAACCACGTTCTTGCCACGAGTACTCGACTCCAAATGGCCCAAATATATTCAATTCAAGTTCGTAGTGTAAATAACACTTCAAGTAATTGATTCTACAATTAAATTCTAAGCTAATACGCGGAATTATGTAAAATGACCAAAACTCCCCTCGGGACCATGCCTCGATATCGGACCAAATTCATATTTTTAAAAACCTCGTACTCTCACGAGTCTAACCATATAAACATCTCTCAAATCGGATGTCAAAAACCCAATCAAAGCTCAATCTCTAGGTCTAAGAACTTTTCCCCCAAGTTCTACCAAAATTCCAAAATTTAAGGATGATTTAAGGAAGGATTCATGGAAATTAGTATAAACCAAGTAAGAATCACTTACCCAAGTTGCCCAGGTGAAAATCCCTTCAAAAATCGTGATCTCCCGAGCTCCCAAGTCCAAAATATGAGTTATGGTCTAAACCCTCGATTTTGGGTTTTAAATTCTGTCTGCCCAGGTGTTGTTCAATGCGATCGCAAGGATTCCTTTGCGATCGCGAAGGGTAAAAGTGAAAGGCTCCAGAAATAGCTTACGCGATCGCGACGTAAGGAATGCGATTGCATAAGAGGAAAAATGAAGGCTCCTGGGTTGGCCTATGCGAACGCAACAACGGGTATGCGATCGCGTAAGAGGGAAAAGCAAGCTTACGCGTTCGTGGTTGAATCCATGCGAACGCGAAGAGTAAAAGGATCACCGGGCCACCAGCTCAGTTTTCTTCTATGCGAACGCGAGAAGGGGAATGCGAACGCGAAGATGGAAGGGGCAGTGCTATGCGATCGCGAGCCAAGTATTGTGATCGCGAAGAAGGAATTGTACCCCCCTCCGGAAATACACTATGCGATCACGAAAAGGAGGCTGCGATCGCGTAGAAGGATACCAGATACCAGCAGTTCAGCAATTCAACAAGTTCCAAAAATGACCCGTTGAGCATCCGAAACACACCCGAGGCCCCCGGGACCTCAACCAAAAGCACCAACAACACCCAATATCTCATTCAAACTTGTACCAACCCTTAAACCACCTAAAACAACATCGGAAACTCGAATAAATCAAGGATTTAAGCCTAAGAACTCCAATTTTCCTCAGAAATACGATTTCGATCAAAAACCTAACCAAACCGTGTCCGAATGACCTGAAATTTTACACACACATCCCAAATGACATGAAGGAACTACTGCAACTTCCGGAATTCCATTTCGACCCTCGGATCAAAATCTCACTATCGGACCGGAAACTTCAAAAATTCAAACTTCGGCATTTCAAGCCTAAATTAGCTACGGAATTCCAAAACACAATCCGAACACGCACCCAACCCCAAAATCACCCAACGGAGCTATCAGAACCATCGGATTTCCATTCCGAGGCCGTCTTCATACTGTTCCGACTATAGTCGATTTTCTAACACTTAAGCTCTCATTTGGGGACCAAGTGTCCCGAAACTCTCCGAAACTCGAAACAAAACATCCTGGCAAATCAAAAATAGCAAAAAGAACTTGGGAAAAGCAGTTAATAGGGGATCGGGGCATAAATTCCAAAAAAGACCGGTCAGGTTGTTACACTTTACGCATTTTCAACCCAAAACCTAAGAAAAAGAGAGCACATAGTAGGTTAAAATCCATAGTTATCAGAGTGCCAGCATGATTTGAGAGATTTGAAAGGGTACTTGTCAAGCCCTCCGTTACTTTCGAAACCAAAGGAAGGTGAAACACTTGTCGACGCCCCCTTTTTCCCTCCCTCCAAAGAGAGGGAAATCGGGTTTACGACATTTAGGAAAGACAACTCTATTCCCGTTTGGGATTGGGTTTTGGATTTAGAGAGTCGGCACCTAATGATTATAGTGCATTAGGACACTTTAAGAAAGAATTTGAGATGAAAAACCAGAGTTCGGGTAACGGCTAGAAATTATCTCGAGGGGAAGGTGTTAGGCACCCCTCAAGATCCACTAGTGTGGTTCCTGGCCATGCTACAACTGTGACTTTAAATACAAACAACAAGTAGACAAGAAAACATTGCAAATACGAGGAAAACTTTCACATAATGGTTGCAAATAAAAAGTACAAAAGGTTTAAAAAATACTAGAATTTGGAAGAAAGTAGTTTTATAATTAAAGAAAAGATATACGAGTAAAGGGGAAGGGGTCAAATAATTGATGCAAATAACTTAAAAGAAGTGAAAGAGACGGAAGTTTAGGGAGAAACAATACTAAAATTCAGACAATTAAAAGAGAGATTTTTCATGATAGGTGCAAAGAATTGAAGTAAAAGGAGAGAAACTGAAAACTGAACAGCTTTTAAAATTCTGGAACAAAAATAACAAAGAGGGAGGGGGGTCCTAGGTTTATAAATCACATGGATCATCCACACAACACCGGTACCCAATTGTACGCATAGTGTTATCGTGTGATCATCATCTCCGTGTCTACCCTTCCCTACCCCGTTAAGGTATTAAAGCGCGGAATAGTATCGTTACTTATTGCATGCTATTACCCGTCCCAATCCTATCAGTCCCGGAGGCAAATGGACTACTAATCCTAAAGGGAGAGGGGTTTGGGGGCTTTTAGAAGTTTTCAAAGGACAAAATGCTAAAGCGTCAATCAAAAACACGTAATGCAAATAAAGGGGAAGCAGACAAGCAAACAGGGCTCAAATATGCCTCCATAAATCAAATAAAAGTCATAGAGTTTAGCATGTCTTACATGTACTGATTTGGTCTTAATTAAATAATGCGACGAGCGGACTGGTTCAACACATATCTTCAGGCGAAAAAGTCTACATTAGGCTTACTCGAATGCATTTGACTAAAACCGATCTGATTGATTAATTAATCCTTTTGTCTAAGTGATGAATAGAACTAGGCATGATATCTACTGATTTTAGAAATAATTCAAACTGATTATAGAAAAAGGTTACCAGTTTTAACAGAACAATACGAGTTCAGCAGTTGACGCAGCTTCTATTCAGATTCGAGATTTCCTATAGGCATGCTCTCTATATGTTTATTAATTTTTGACATCTTTTAGACGTTAACAGAAGTCCTATGAACATGGTATCTATATGCAGCTTTTATTATTAAACCTACGAACTGTTTGCCTGATGACGCTTATATATGCAGAGATGCGGAAGTCTATAGGCAGTATTTCTATATGTGAATTTGCAGAACAATTAGAAGTTAATCCCATAGGCAGGATATCTACGTGTGAAGTTGCAGAAATCAGAAGTTAACCCTATAGGCATGATATCTATATGCTTTATTACAGAAATTAAGTGTCGAATCCTATAGGCATGTTTTCTACGCGTGGAGTTGCACAAATCATAAATAAATCCCTATAGGAATGATTTCTACCCTTGGTGCATAAAAGTAAACCCCATCCCCCTTTTTACTAAATCCCCGAGTTTATATAAATCATTACAGCCCAAAAGAGATAAAACTGGAATTAAAAAAAGTACATCAGGAATCATCAGCTACATCCGAGCAGCCTAATTCAGACATAATGTCTAATAATATGAGATTGAACCACTTCCGAGATCCAGATTTCCAAGCCTTATCTCATCTAGGGTGTTTCAGAGATCCAAGGGATTTCAGGAACCCCAGGCAGTGCATACACCCAAGATGTTAATCGGAAAATTGAGTTGTGCAGTGTGGAAGGGCCAGCCCTTATGTGTCCAAGTTCAGAGGGAGCTCAAGGGTCCCAAGGCAAGGCTCACACAAGAGGGGCAGAACCTAAGTTCTAAGAGCATAGTGCAAGTGCAATAAGAGAAAGGGGATAGGGAATACCCAGGCAGGCTGGTGGTCATGCCCAGCCATAAAGTAGACTGGCACACCCCTAACCAAACCTGTTGGCCAAACATTTAGAGAGTAAAGACCTACTGGAGGTCAAGCTATGGTCTGAGCAATAACTAGAATACTGTCAGGCCAAAGCTGTTACTCAGCACACACAATAAGGGAATAGGGATGGGAAACTGACAAAGCTTAGGGCCCAAAGGGTCCAGTTCATATCCATGGACAATAACTTCGAATATTGCCATGTTTCTGAACCATAACTTAAAGCATATAAGGGGATACGGGGGTTTGGGATTCATAAGGTAGCAAATAAATAACAAGTGACTGACAGGGTGCATACATAGATAAACATTAATTTACAAGGGAACGTATTACAGCATGCTAGTAACATATCTTGACTACAGAAACATGAGTAGAAGTAGATAGGAATGACAAACTGGAGTAATTAAAGAAAACATATTGTTGTTGAGGCTTGTAAATTAACTAGGACATACCAGTAGAGAAGCAAAGTGCAGAAAGGTAAAGCAAACACAAGTCCACAGTCTAGCCTTGGCTTTCAGCCGGCTAAGCAAAGCAACAACACAAGTAGTAGTAAAGAAAGAGAGAGTTTTAAGTGTAAGTGTGTATATTTTGAACTCAAGTTGTTCGTCTGTGTTTAAAGAAAAGAGGGTAGGGTATTTATAATTTTGAAAACGAGTGGAGAATAAGGTAATAAGTAAAGTTTTAACACAAATATGGAAACAATCACAAGTCAGAATCAATTAACACAAGACTTCCCTTTAATCAAGGGATTATTGTTCAAACGGATACTAACAGGGTCAAGATAAGGAAAGAAAATCAGTCTTTAAGCAGAATGGTTGTTGCCATAAAAGGAGCAGTAAAATCATACAATAGGTGTTTAAGTCTAAGTACAGGAATGTAATTATTTTTGGAAAGGATCTGGTAAGGCCAAACAAAGAGAAAGAATCAATTACCCCTTAACAGGCGAGTAAAAATCAGAATTTCACAAAGGAAAAGTTTTGAAAATCAATCACGAGTTTGAGAATCAATCACAGAAGGGACTCAGTATATAAATGAAGTGCACAAGTAATAGACATGTGAGTCCAAGTTATGGCAAATAACAGCATGTAATAGTAACTAAAAAGAAGACATTCGAAGCATGATAGTCAAGTTTCAGTGTTTAACAATAGAGAAGAAGATCAGAAGCATGCAAAGAGTTGAGTGGAAACCATAGTTGAGTTTGACGGGTAGTAAGAACTCAGAACCAAATGAGTCACATGAAGAAAAGAGAATTGAAGCACATTGCAATTTCAACAGACGAGTTGCACAAACAATTTCAAAGAAATCGAATAGTCCCCAAAGAAACTAGGGTTTTCGAAAATCAATCGAGTTTAGAGGAGATAAGCAGATAAACGAATAAACAGATTCAGAGTCTCGGATAAACCCCAAAAATTAGGGCTTTCACTATGCTAACTCAGATATAGAAGAAAGGTAAATCAAGCGAATATTAACAAACAAAAATTCAAATAAAATCCCAAAATTAGGGTTTTCAACATGCTAACTCAGATAAAAATAAGGTAAATCAAACGAATATTAACAAACAGACTAAGAAACTCGAACAAAATTCCCAAAAATTAGGGTTTTCAACATGCAAACTCAGATAGAAAACAACACAAACAAAGCACAGTAAAACATGTCGAGAATCAGAAAAGAGATTCGAAATAACTTAACATGAAACCCTAGTTGAAGATTAAAGAGTTTCTGAAAGCAAAAAATTAAAGAGACTCGAGAAAAATGCATAGAAGGTTCACACACACATAGATCCGGAGCAGATCTAGAAATAAATCGAAGGAACCTTAGAGATTAGGGTTTCGTAAGAAACCCAGGTGATGAGAAAGGCTTTAGAAACCATCGATCTGAGCAGGAAAGTCGAAGGTCGAACTCGAATAGCCATGACTGGCCAGACAAAGGTTGAAGACGACCGGAGAACAGTCATCGAGCAAAGGCTTGGTCGGAACCCTTCAAGATCTGGTCAGAGGACCTTTAGAAAATGAGCACGCAGAAGCCCTGAGAGGCCAGTATAGGTCTCCGATGAGCCTGAGAAGCCATAGATTAGGGTTTCAGTGAGAGGCGGCGGCTAGGGTTTGAGGTGAGTTGAGAGAGAGTTGAGAGAGGAGGGGATTCAGAGGCGGCGGTCGAGAAAAATGAGGTAGGGTTTTAGGGTCGTTTGAATTAAAAAAGGAAAGGTAGGTTTTAGATCAACGACTGGGATTAAATGGGTTAAATGGGGACCGGGTTGGGTATGATAGGAAGGGGTATGGATCGGGTTGCAAGTGATAATTGGGCTGGGTATTTTTTGGGCTGAGTTGGGGTTAATTGGGGATTAAATTGATGCTATATTTGCAACTGAAATGGCTATGTGTTAAATAGCCGATTTTTCCCCTTTAATTTTATATAAAAATAGTTAAAAAATAATTTTAAACAAATTAAAAGCACTGAGCTAATTAATAATATACAATATTAATCTGAAAATAATGGAAATAATTTTATAAGTGTAAAATGCCATTAATCGTAATATAGGCTATAATTGCAGTTGTGTGCAATTTAGCGTTAAAAACACCAAATGAATTCGTAAAAATATGCGAAAAATTACCTTAATTATATTTTGGTGTAAGTGTGAGAATAAAATGAATTATTCACCAAAAAATGATAGGGGAATAATCATTGGATTTTGTTGTATTAAAATAGGCAATAAATTGATTTAAAAATCGTTAAAAATGCCAAAACTCTTGGGCGTGCTTATATATGCACAAATATGCTATTTTGGAAGTATTTTGGGTATAAAAATACTTAGAGAAAAAATTGGGTATCAACAACACTATTGGTCTACCATGCAGTCTCGAAAGTAGCGGTAAGTGCAGTTTTAGTTCGTGAGGACGAAGGTACGCAATCTCCTATTTATTATTAGTAAAAATTTAACAGGAGCACCCGCATTTGGAGAAGCTGGCCTTAGCTCTCGTAGTCACCGCTCGGAAGCTGAGGCCCTACTTTCAATATCAGCAGATAGCTATGGTGACCACATTTCCCTTGTGGAACATCCTTCACAAACCCGAACTCTCGGGTAGGTTAGCCAAATCGGCTATTGAAATGAGTGAATTTGACATAGAATATAAACCAAGGATTGCGATTAAGTCACAAGTCTTAGCTGACATTTTGGCCGATTTCAGTCCGGCATTGTTGCCTCTAGCAACCAAAGAGGCAAAAATGGTGTCAGAATCGACATCGGGAGTTTGGACCTTATTTACGGACAGAGCCTCCAATGTAAAAGGATCCGGGCTTGCATATTATTAACCACGCCTTCAGGAGAAACCCTAAGGCAAGCCATCAGAATAGTCCCTTTAACTAACAATGAAGCAGAGTATGAGGCTTTGATTGCAGGACTCGAACTGGCCTGGGGACTAGATTCTAAGGTCATAGAAATCAAGTGCGACTCACAGCTGGTGGTAAATCAGGTCTACGGGGTCTTCGAAACCAAAGAGGAGCGCATGCAACAATACATAGTGAAGGTCCAGGCTTAGTTGGCTCGATTTTGGGAGTGGTCGATAATCATATCCCGAGGGAAGAAAATGTAGAAGCGGATGCACTAGCTAACCTGGGTTCATCAACGAAAATGAAGGGATCAGAGTCGGGGATGGTAGTACAACTTATGCACTCAGTCCTAGATGCAGAAAGCTACTACGAGGTAAATACTACTAATTTGATCTGGACTGGAGGAATGAGATCATCGATTATCTTGAGCACGGGAAATTGCCCGAAGATTCCAAGGCATCCCGTGCACTGCGTGTCAAAGTAGCACGGTATGACTTCAAATGAGGCCAATTATATAGAAAATCTTTCCAACGTCCGCTGGCCCGATGTTTGGGAGTATCCGAAGCTAATTACGATATGCGAGAAGCCTACCAAGGGATATGCAAAAACCATTCGGGCACAGATTCTTTAGTTCTAAAATTGGTAAGGGCAGGATATTATTGGCCCCGCATGGAACAAGACGCCAAAGATTTCGTATAAAAACGCGATAAGTGCCAACGCTATGCACCGCTGGTACATCAACCAGCAGAACCACTACATTTAGTTCTGTTCCGTGGTCGTTCGTGAAATGAGGGATGGATATTGTCGGACCACTACTGCTGGCTCCCGATAAGGTAAGATTTTTGTTTATTTTAACTAACTATTTTTATAAGTGGGTGGAAGCAGGTCCTTATCAGAAGATCGGCGAACGCGAGGTGGTGGATTTCTTGTAGGAAAACATAATCTGCAGGTTCGGAATACCAAAAGAGATAGCATGCGATAATGGGCCACGATTTATCGGCACAAAGATCACAAAGTTCCTTGATGATTTGAAAATAAATAGGTTCACATCTTCACCCTATCATCCGAGCGTAAATGGTCAAGCGGAGTCAACGAACAAAGTGATTATATAAAACCTCAAGAAAAGGTTGGAAGCGGCTAAAGGTAAATGGCCTGAGGAATTACCTAGAGTTTTATGGGCATACCGAATGACGACCAAATCAAGTATGGGAAAAACTTCTTTTTACCTTGTGTACGGAGCAGAAGCCTTAATTTTGGTGGAAGTGGGGGAGCCTACCTTAAGGTATTTCTAGTCAAGCGAAGAAGCGAACAACGAAGCGATGTTGGTCAACTTGGAGTTACTCAATGAGCGCAGGGACTTGGAACATATAAGGATGGTGGCACAAAAGCAGAGAATGGAAAGATATTACAATCAAAGAGACAACCTTCGTTATTTTAAAGTGGGAGATTTGGTTTTAAGGAAAGTAACTCAAAACACCCGGGAATTCAACGCAGGGAAGCTAGGCCCAACCTGGGAAGGGTCCTATCGGGTTTCAGCTGTCACCGGGAAAGGTTCGTATGAGTTAATCATAATGGAGAAAAGTTGCCAAGCAATTGGAATGTGGCACACCTCAAGAGATATTATTGCTGACAAACGTCGTCTGTACTGAAAGTATGTGCAGCACTTTTTTTCATTTCGTCTATTTTTTCCTAATTGGGTTTTTCTGGAAAGGTTTTTAACGAGGCAGCAACAGAAAGTATACAATGAAGAAAGATTCAACGGCAGCAATAAGACCTTTAATAGCAAGGCACACAAGCGAAGAATCACTCCGAGGCGGTTAGATAATCTTTGGCTCGATAGCGAAATCCTACCAGGAAAATAAGTTTGTTATCAAGCAAAGGTTACCCGACCGTTCACAAGTGCAAACCACTAGAGGTTTGTTAGATAGTCTTTTGCTCGATAGCATAAATTCCTAAGTGGAAGCAAAGTTTGTTGCTGAGCAGAAGATTTTCTAGCAATTCATTAGTGGGATCCTCGAAGGTGCAAGATTCCTAGTGTTTAATTCGCATTTGAACACTGGGGTAGGGGATGATATGAGAATGCAGCAACAATGACTGCCACGTTGACCGGAGCACGAAAATTGGGAACATAATTATGTCATCAGGACCGGGGACTATGGGGACAGCCCCGTAGAAACAAGTTGTACGAATTAGCCACAAGAAATGGCAATTTCTCTTTAACATAACGAATGCTTATGTACTTTTTGAAAACGGGAGGAATAAAATAAAATCTTTTTATTTTTCATATTGTTTTCTTGTGTGATCGATGAATTAATTTTATCATTTGAAAGTTAAACAAGTACTTCAAATGCTAGTACCGTAATGAACAGGAGATGTCCTCTTCAAGAGCACCGTAAACATTAGAGGGCCCTCCCTTATTAAAACCCTCACGCTAAAGGGTTGATTTCAGAAGAACTTATGCCCAGAATCAAAATGCTTTCAAAGAAAAATACACCCAAGGCTTTATGTAATAAGACGCAAACAGTAAAAACTTGCGCAAAACACTTAGGCAAAAGAAAAAAGAGAGTGAAAAACTTGCATAAACGTTCAAACGAAAGAAAGACTCAAACAATACTTGAGAAAAAAGATGTCTTTATTTAAATAACGTTCCAAAGTGGCACGGATAAAAAAGTTGGAGAAAAAGAAAATCTAAACTGTTGCATCTCCGAAACCTGGAGGAAGAGAAGTGTCCGCTCCCCTAGGAGACGTGGGTAGATCCGTCGATGGCTCAACATTTTGTCCTTCATCAGTTTGACCTTCAACATCTTCACCTTCCGTTTCCTCTTCAGTTCCCGAAGTTCCAGAACCAGAACTAAAAGAATCGGAAGCATCAGGCTCTGCCGGGACACCACTTTTAGCGGCTAACTCAAGCTCACGGGCCTTAGTAATTTCAGCATCAAAGTCAATAATACCAGCTTTGGCCTCATCCAAGGTTTTTCTCTTCATGCTGCCATAATGTAAGTTTTCTCAACAACGAGGGAAGCCGCTCGGCACTTAAGTTCTTCCTTGAGTTGGGTTACCTCGGCAGAAAGGGTTTCCCTGGCGGATCTAACAGATCTGAGGCTAACATCAAGGTCACTGACAGTTGAACTAAAGAGCCTATTATGCACAATAGTCTTCTTATACTTCTCCTCCAGCTAAGCATGTTTCACCCCCCGCAGCAACAAGCTCTTCAGTTTTGGAGTTCAAGGCTGCCTCCAAGTTGGTCAATTATTCAGCAGAGGCAGTCTCGTGGTCGGTTATAGCAAGATCGACATTATGTACTTCATCCCATTTGGCCCCGGCTTCGTCAAAATTAGACCTCAGCGGGCCAATCTCTTGGCTAAGGGTTACCACTTCTTGCTCACTTTACTGCAAATGAGTCTCCAATACAACGGCCTCAGCAGCTTTCGCTTCCAATTCCGAGAGGCGAGCGGCAGTTTGCTCCCACTCAGCCAAAAGTTGATCCCGTGCAGAGGTAAGTTCTTCCTTTTTCTCGAATCAACCTTTTAGAGGCCTTCGAAGCAAGAAAGTTGGCCTACAAAGCAAGAAAGCAAACTCATGATATTTGTAGGCAAAGATAGAACAAATAACAAAGGGAGTAAGTAATGTACGGTTGCGGCGTTGTGCATGGCGTTGTTCAACAAGCATTCTCCCGAGAGAGCCTGTATCTTTTCCCAATCTTTCTCGGAAGCCAAAGGTTTCAGATAATTAGCAAGTTCCACCGGTTGGGATAGCAAGTTGCATCTGGTGGAGACCGAGAAAGTAAAGTTCCTCCTCCTTTGCAGATCTTCAGAGGGGGCAGCATAATTTTGCCCCAAATTCCCATGAACTGGGGATTGGGGAAGAGTAACATCCTCTTCTCGGACAGATGTGGACGGTGGAGATGATGTAGCAATTGTTGATGGAAGAGCTGGTGAAGAAGGAGATGAAGATGATGGAGATGAAGGGTGAGAAGCAACCGCGACAAACGCAGTGCTAGTTGTTGGTTGCTCGCCAACCGAAGATGGCAGGGACCCGGTACTCGGTCCTGCAATACCGGGCACAGTGACTAGAACCCGAAAACGGGAGTTGGCATTTTCTACCATCTCAAACTCCCCCCCCCCCCCAAAGTGCCGAGACATCGTCCTCGGTTGGTGTAACTAACTCAATAGGTTGAGCATTCTGTTGAGCTGATGAGATTCGTCATCTTCAATATAGAGAAACTTCCCCATCACTATCTTCTCCATCATCGTCGATCATCACGATGTCTATGACCGGCCCGGGAGGAGGGCTAGTCACCACAACTTCCGGAGATGACTCCGGGGCAACAATTTCCGTCCTCTTATTATTTTCCCCGGTGCCGAGGGGCGTCTTCTTTTTGGTTACTTGTCCCTCGGACGGGGAGTCCCTGAAGAAACACTTGTACTTAAAGCAGGCCCGGAGATACCTGTTCGATTAAGCACCTCCTAAAGCAGCCTCGCCGCATCAGCAAGATCAGCCAAAACATACTCCTCGAGGATGACAACCGAGCCCGCAGGTGGACCTGATTTCAGGGGGGGAAATAGAAAGGATCAATCAATTCCTTCGCGTAAAAAGCAAAAATGAGACGAGTTTAAGTTATCATGATTTTTGGCCTTCCACCCGCATTTGAGGGCCACTTCTTTCCATGTGCGGGTTTCGTGCGTAGTAACGTCCAAGATTTTCTGGACCCACTGGGACAAGCCTTCAACCCTAGGTGGAACCCGTCGAGTTGCTGAAACAGGTGAAAGGAGGAGGATCAGTACGGATATGAAGGAATTCCTAATAAAAGAGATATTGAACAAGAAGCTTACGAGTGCGGTTCCATGATTCCGGAAAGGATAAAACCGTTGCCGGAATGATATAATTGGTGGCAACCGCAACGAACCGTTCCATCCACACATGGTCGTTGACGTCATTCATGCTAGATAATAAATCATGGTGGCCGCATTTGCTAAAATGTATCATTCAACCGCGGAGGGCTTTGGGGGAATAGAGATTCATCACATAAGCTAAGGATAGCTCCTCTCCCGTCTCATGGCACAAACACCGAAGGCAAGCAATCTTCCTCCACACAGAAGGACTTACTTGTTCCAAACACACCTGGTAGCGGAGGCAGAACTCCGCAATAACGGAGTCAAGCTCTCCACCCAAAGAAAACACACCCAAATTAAAGGGATACGTGTAAAAGTATGTAAAACCCTCCCTGGGTAGGGTTACTCGCTCTGTTAGATCAGGACAAACAATATCCAGATCTTGGCAGTGACAATCCTCCTTCACAATACAAATACTGGAAAGACAGTTAGAAAACGGGTATTTGCCAACGGCCCGTGTGCGAGGGTTAGCTGAAGGGAATTTCTCTTTGAAGTATTTTGTTGTAACAAGACTTCTAGGGATGATGGTGCCCACTGTTGGAGGAGCAGTGTCACGACCCAAATCCACGTGACCGGCACCCGGCACACTACCCGACCTGAGTGAACCAACCCATATGATGCACCCAAATCATATGCATGAAAACCAATTTAACTGCGGAAGCTCCTTGAAAATCATATACATTTTCAAGTTAAATGATAAAATATTTTCCAGTTCAAAATCACACATGACATTTTTCATGATAATAACAATGAGACTAAGTAAAATAAATATATTTTCATGTATGTTGTGTACAACCCCGTTACCACAACCTTTCACAACTATCTATGGAGCTTTTATACCAATGAATAGAATTAAGCACTTGGGCTAATACCCGACCAGCATAAATTAAGAAAAACAACATGATAGCTACCAAGAAAAACAACATGATAGCTACCACGAAATAGGAGTGGTGCCTCGCTGTATACTTCAGGAAGAGAGTCATCCTAGTCCTGACCGCATGCCACGTATTATACCTCATCCTGAAACATGTAAAGTAAGAAGGGCCCTGGAGGAGGGCCCCTAAGGGCTGAGTACACCACAACGGTACTCAATAAGTATCATAGACTCTCTCTAACTTAAGTCCTTGGGACAAACTTTAATTAAAACAATGCACCAATATTTGATATAAAACGATAAGAAATTTTATCAATTCATGACCCTTGTTATTTTAAATAACAACCAAGTGAAATATAACTCACAATGTAAAAGTTTAAAATATTTACATCAATCCAAGATTTTGGATTGAAAATCATGCAAAATCATTCCATTTGCTTTAAGTCATCGAAATCACTTTCAGCTCCTTAGGCCTAAACATAAGAAAATCATCCTTACCTTTCAATGGGAGTACCATACCATCACCGACATATGAAGGTCACCTAGGTTATGTACCTAGCGGCAAGTATCATATACCCTGCTTGCTCAGGTCGTCTCATCGTAGTGCCGTACGAATCGACTCAGTCATGCTAATAATAGCACAAAATAGTACCCTATCAAGGGAGAGCACTCTGTCGTAGTCTATACCACAAAGTGGCCATCTACGCCTACACCGGCACGTGTAGTTTCATGACGACGAACACAATATATCCGAAGTCAATCTCAGTGAACACAAGTAACTCCCAAAACATCTGATACTTCAAAAATAGATTCATAGCATAGTAGCTTCAAAGGATATATTTTTATCAACTCATAACATTTATAGAATATCTAAATCATTTGAACAAAATTTAAATGAACAACCTTTTACAAGCTAAAGCCCTTAGCAATTTAACATCAATCTTTAAAAGATACCACAGGTACTATTTTGTTCGTCAATTTTCAAAAGAAATACTTTCCATGAAAACTAATCTTTAGCACTCAAATATGTATACTCTTGTAAATACGTAAGTTTTGATAAAAACTTATAACATTTACCTTGAGTGTCATTTTGCCAACAAGATCTAAAATAAAATTTTATAAAACTGCATGACACTACATATGCAATATAATATTCTAGTACATGGAGACATCCGTACTTGTTTGTCCCCACAAGCACGAAAGCACATTTGCAACAACTTAAGTATTAACTCGAAATATGCTTCTAGAGAAAGTCCCTCAAGAAGAGTAAGTTTTAACCAACTTACCTCGCTTCCACTTTATTAACATTCACAAGCTTTCAATCCTCCTCCATCATTCCAATATTGATTAAAATGCTCAACATCACCAACAAGTCGATATCTACAATTAGATATCCTATTATATCAAAATATGACCTAAAATATTGATCAATATCCATATATGGCTCATAAGTTGGCTACAAGCCTCTAACAACTCAAATCGCCAAATAGATTTATAAGTCAGACCATTCAACTTCATTATTATATTTTAATACCAATTCGAAGTCGTTAATGATACTACATCAATTATCTATTACCAACTATTCATCGTCTTCCATAATCAACACTTGCAAAATATACAATTCGGGTGATTACTTAGTTGATCACTTCTACCTTTTGCTAACAAATAATTCCATAGGTTCATTTTATTCATAAATTTCATCGCCAAGCTTACCATTCATCTTCTCTCTTATTTTCTCAAAAGTATTATTCATGCTATGAACTAGAGTTTTATAATCCAATATTTCAACCACTAAAACCTGTAACAAAGGCTTCAAATACTTCTAACTACTCATAATAAATGAGTTTGAAGCATTGAAATTGCCTCTAGTAGCTCAATCTTGAAAAATCACAACTTTGGTAATTTTAGTGTTTTTGAGGATTTGATGATGAAATCTTGCATTTGGATGCAAGAATGATGTTAGAACTCATGTATATTGAGTAAGAATCAACCCAAAACAACATTAACAACTTACCTTGGTTGATTGGACTTGATTTGAGCTTAAAATCGCCCCTTCACCTCAAGAACCCCCAATACTCAAAATACTCTCTCTCCCCCGACTTGGTATTTATAGGCCCAGATTTCTGGGTTTCGGACGCAGCCTTGGATGTTATGGTAGCACTTCACTGCCAGCCATTCTTTCGGATGCGGCCCAGATGCTTCGCATCCACAGACTCCTCTGCCATCCTTTGGTAATTTGGTCATAACTTCTTGTAAGAATGTTCAAATGACAAACGGTTAGAAACTAGACTTGAAGATCTTTCATTTGATAGGTTGTCCATCACATAACTCCTTATATACATGTAGATATGCTCGTCTAAAGTTTGTCTTGTGCGTCCTCATTTGGAACTTTAGTCTATCATCTAATTTCCAACTTGGCTTAGACTTAGAGCTCTCCTTAGACCCCACATCACTTATAATATGCCTCGTACACTTATTATCATATATGAATTAATATCCATCATATAAATAGTCCTTGTCTGCACATGAAATAATTTAATTAGCACACATCAACTTTCTTAATAGCGCTTAAGTACTTCGAAATTTTCCGGGGTGCTACAAGCATCGTCCACGGCTTTGCTTTTGCCCTTTAAAGAGCTGATGTTCTTTGAAGAAGAAGCAATTATATGTTATGGATGAAGGAAAAGCTTTCTCGTTTGAAGAAAGTTAAATAACAATTAAGAAAGCTTTAGAGAGAGTTTGAAGAGTTATGGAGTATGAGTGAAGAAGGTTGATGCGTATAAGTAAAGGTTTGAGCGGCTAAATTCGTGTCCATGATTGCCTTGATAACCGGTAAAAGTTATGTTGAATCGTGGGATGACGTGTGTTCGGGGCATTAAATGCGGAGAGACGTGCATCTAATCTACCGTCAATAGCTTTTCAGAAGGAATCATAATAGTTCCTGCCAAAAAGAGTATTTCTACCAACTTTTCGGTGACACAAAGTTATGTCACCGGAAAGTAGGGGGACTATCTTTATATGGTAAAATACGTTATGCTACGTGGACACTTAAGAGAATGACATGTGGAACTTAAGGTGGGGGATAGTTAGAACCAAAAGCAGTTATCCCGTTTGTCACCGGATAGAATAACACTCATAAAGATGCAACAAATACCCTCCGACCGGTAGCATTTAATGGAGAATATTCGACAGCATTTAGCGCGCTGCCTGCTATAGAGAATCTTTTATTTATGCTCACTGTTATACCTTCATCAATGACCCTTATAATTGACATTAAATAAGGGCACGATCTTAGGACCTTGTTCTCTAGGCGTAACTATAAATAGTGAGCTATATTATCATTGTAGAGGACACGACTTTTCTGGCAAATTTACACTATAATTGATCAAAACTTTACATAATTTTACTTTCTTGTTCCTTATTTTCATTACTGTTGTGCCGGGAAGCTCTACCTCCAGAACTACTATTTTTCGGGATTTTACCTTCATTTCAAGGCTAAGTATTGCGTATTTCTTAAATTATTTTATTATTTCAGGATCAAATTAATTCACTTATCTAGAAACCACGTATAAATTTAACTGTATCGTTTTACGGGTAAACAAAATCCTATCTTATACTACCGCGATCTTAAAATCGAGAAAAGTTTTTTGTAAATATTTTTGAGATTGCGATCTTAACTGTAACGACCCGACCGGTTGTTTGAGCCCTAGCGCGTCGTTCAGCAGTTCGAGGCCATGAGCAGCTTCAATTCAGGCATTATGACTCGTACACGTGGTCGGAATTAAATTTCGGAAAGTTCGGAGTTGACTTAGAGAGAAAATTCTCATTTCAGAAGCTTTAAGTTGAAAGAATTAGCTAAGATCGGATTTTTGAGTAAACGACCTCGGAATCAGGATTCGAAGGTTCCAGCAGGTTCGTATAATGATTTCGGACTTGGGTGTATGTTCGGGTCGGATTTTTGGATGATCCGGGAGCGTTTTAACGCCTATTGTGGAAGTCAGCATTTTGGAAGAAATTTTATAAGTTTGGGTTGAAGTGCATTTCAGTGTTATCGATGTCCGTTTGGGATTCCAAGTCAGGGAGTAGCTCCATATGGTGATTCTGGAGTTGGGAGCGCGATCGGAAGTGAATTCGGAGGTCCGTGGGTCATTTTGGAGTCATTTGGCTAAAGATAGAAATTTGAAGGTTTTTTGAGAAGTTTGACCGGAAGTGGACTTTTTGATATCGGGGCCGGAATCCGATTCCGAAAGTTGGAGTAGGTCCATAATGTCAAATATGACTTGCGTGCAAAATTTGAAGTCAATCGGACGTGATTTGATAGGTATAAACATCGAAAGTAGAAGTTTGAAATTTTAAAGTTCATAAAGCTTGGATTGGAGGTCGATTCGTGGTTTTAGCGTTGTTTGATATGATTTGAGGCCTCGAGCAAGTCCGTAATGTGTTTTGGGACTGGTTGGTATGGTTGGATGGGGTCCCGGGGGCCTCGGGTGGATTCTGGATGGTTAACGGATCGAAAATAAAATTTTGAGAAGTGCTGAAGCTGCTGTTTCTGTCATAACCGCACCTGCGGTTGATGGACCGCAGGTGCGAGACCGCAGATGCGGTCCTACCATCGCAGAAGCGGCCCAGGGCAGGCCAGGCCAGGAACCGCAGAAGCGGCTCTGCAGATGCGGCCTCGAGACCGCAGAAGCGGTCCCAGCTCTTTTGTCCCATTTCGCAGAATGCGGTCCATTTCTCGCAGATGCGGGACCACAGATGCGGAAATGCTGGAGGCAGTGAGGTTCTTTTAAATCGGGGGTTGGGTTCATTTCAACCCCATTTTCTTCCATTGGAGCCGATTTGGAGCAACTTTGAGGTGCCATTTTCACCACCAAGCATGAGGTAAGTAATTTATGTTAGTTTTGAGTTAAATACATAATTATATACGGATTTGGAAATTTGTAGAAAACTTGGGGTTTGAGGAAAAACCTAAAAAATTGATATTCTTGGAATTTGACCACGATTTTGGGTATGGAATTAAGAGAAAATCATATATTTGAGTTCATGGAGTCATGGCTAAGCTTAATCTTCAAAAAAAATTTGGAATCCGGACACGTGGGCCCGAGGGCGTTTTTGTCAACCTTTCAATCGGGATTAGGAATTGTTATAAATTGGATTAATATGAGTAGTTTATCGTATATTAATGAGTTTGCATCATCATTGGCTAGTTTTGGGTGTATTTAGCATCGATTCAAGTCTTCGGAAGGGCATGGAATGCCGGTTATGGATCTTCGGAGCGAGGTGAGTCTCCTTTCTAACCTTGTGAGAGGGAATTGTCCCCATAGGTGAATTAATTGGTTATGTGCTCCTATTTGTGGGGCTACGTACGCACGAGGTGACGAGAGTCCGTGCTTAGCTACTATTATGTTATTGTCCGGGTAGTCTAGGACCCAAAAGCATGCTGTACTTGGAATACTTGTAATGTTATTGACAGTATGAATTGCTGAAATCCTATCGAATTGGTAAATGAATTTCTAAAAAGGATTAAACCTCATTTTCTCAAAATCGTTAACAGAGAATTTTGCTTTTATTTGGATAAATGTTCCCCGATAAACTCTTAATTTGCTGTTTGAGCATGTATTTCTGTGTGTACATGCGCATGTATGATACGCGGGCAGGGTGATTGTTTATTTAAATTTGACCACGTCGCATGGGTGATTTGCGAGCGGGGTAATAGATGCATCTATGGTTCGTGCCGCTCGACCCTCGGCAGTGCACAATTTACATTTATGTTGGATCGGGCCGTACGACCTCGGCATGAGTTGCGCATGCTTGTATTGCTTGCCTTGAGATTTGTTGATATTGCCATCTGCTCTCCCCGACTTGAGAAAATTGTTAATTGATGGATTATGAATCCGGAGGCTTTTCATATAAAGGAACTTTTACCTGTTTAGTAATTCATTTGAATCTACTTCTGTCCTTAATAAACTCGTGAGTCATCGCTCTAATAATATTATCATTTGACCATTAGTAAGTGTCGAAGTTGCTATCTCGTCTCTACTTCTTCGAGATTAGGCGGGATACTTACTGAGTACACGTTGTTTTCGTACTCATGCTACACTTCTGTGCATTTTTGTTACACAGGCACATGCATCTCTAGTGGCCTAGTGGGCGTAGCAGCAAGGTTGACACGGAGACTAGGTGAGTTGTATTCCCTCGAGGCGACCCGCAGCTAGTATAGTCTCTCTCAGGATTCTATTTATTTTCTGTCCAATTGTATTCCGGACAGCTGTTGTACTTTATTCGATTTTTTATAGAAATTTGCTCATGCACTTGTGATACCGGGTTTTGGGATGTCTATGGGTTTATTCATAAATATTAAAAAGTTGTTAAATGTTTCATCATTATTTCAGTGGAATTTGTTATGTATTGCTTAAATGTATAAAAGAAGCGGTTTCGAAAATATTTAAGATGAGAGTTTAATCAAGTATTTTTGGTTGGCTTGCCTGACAGCGGTGTTCGGCACCATCACGACCCTTAGTAGATTTTGGGTCGTGACATTAACATGCTTAACCAAATTCTTTATAAAAAAAAATAAGTTTGTCAAATAATAAGAAGGTTATGAAATAGAAACAATAGCATTAGTCATGTCTTTGTATTGTCTCTAATTTGTATGATAATACATTGTTCATTTAAATAATACATGAGCAACTTTTAAATAATATATTGGTGGTCTACGTTTTTACCAAGATCTCCTGTTTTATAGAAAAATGATTCTGGTAATAACTAATTAGCAATTAATCGAAAATCACTTAGGCGCAGGGGCGTATCTAGGGGGGGGGGATTCTATGGGGCACGTGAACCCATGCTCCCCGCCCTAAATCGTGTATAGTAATGTTATATTTTTTCAAAAATATTTAAATGTATGTGTGTGCACCAATTCTCAAAGTATTATATGATGTGATGGTTATTGAGTGTACCTCTCTAGGTGAGGTTGTGAGTTCAAATCTTATATCAATCTTGTTGTTTTTTCCTTATTTTTCTAGAAGTAGACGCCCACGGGAGATGGGTGTGTCTGGTGTTATTTTTTGCGTATTAATTAAGTACTTTTTCTTTTTGTTTCTTTTTGTGTTTGGTTTATTCTATCAAAATTTTCACACATTGAAATTCCTATTCTTCTTTTGTTGTTGTAAAATCTTATATGATTAAACAAAATGTGTATATTAAAATTAATAGCAAGTATGATGTAGCATATAGTCAATGAGTTCAGCTGATCTCAACATTCTCAACATAGAAAATAGATATAGATGTAAGAAAATTAGTATTTTAAAAAAATAATAATTTCAAACTTATAATTCCAAAAGTGAAGTGGGTACGTAATCGTAAGAACTAAATGTTGAACACCGTAAAATTTATATTCTGGATCCACCTCTTCTTAATAGTGCACCCATCCTGCCAAAATCCCGGATCCGCCTCTGCTTAGGCAAACATAAATAATATGTATTCGATTTCTAAGTAACACATAGACGATCTATACTTTCACCAAGATCTCTCACTTTATTAAGAAAATGATTCTTGTAATAACTAATAAGCAATTAACTAGGAATCACTTAGGCATTCACAAATAATACGTGCGCGATTTCTAAGTAACACATATGCGATCTATACTTTCACCAGGATCTCTAACTTTATTATGAGAATGATCATGGTAATAACTAATAAGCGATCAATCAGATATTACTTAGGCGATCATAAATAATAGATGGGCGATTTCTATGTAACATATAGACATTTATGATTTCATCAGATCTATGGGCGATTTCTATGTAACATATAGACATTTATGATTTCATCAGATCTCCCACTTTATAAAAGAATGATTGTGATAAGAAGTAGTAATAAGCAATCTCCAAAAATTAATCATAAATAATACATTGACCATTTCTAAATAACATATAGGCAATAATAAATAATCCTAATATTAGTCCGCACTCCTCACAGTTATCATTTATCACCCACCATTACATCAAAGGAATCCTAAATCCTTTCCTTGTTTTTTTTCCTAAGATTACTAAGTGGCGTTTGGACATAAGAAATGTAAAATTTTAAAAAGGGCGAAAAAAAATTTCAAGTGAAAATGATTTTTGAAATTTAGAGATGTGTTTGGACATGAATATAATTTTGGGTTGTTTTTGAAGTTTTGTGAGTGCAAATTTTGAAAAATAGCTTTTTGGAGTTTTTAAAATTTTTGAAAATTTTCAAAATACATCTTCAAGTAATAATTGAAAATTTTATGAACAAATGTTGATTTAAAAAAAAAAGTAAAAATTTGAAAAAAAAAAAGAGGAAAAATTTCTTATGTCCAAACGGGCTCTAATTTTTGTTCCAACTATAGCAGATTGTACCGTATAATTAGAAGTTTCTTTATTTTTGTTCCGACCCTATCTCTTTTCCAATGGAAATTATTGAGGATAACTCAGTATCGGCTACTGAAGAGTCAGCGGATAAACAACCTCTTTCGATAATCATATCAAATGAGGACAAAAAAAGAATATACCAACCTTTGAGACACTCCCTCATCATAAAACTCCATGGAAAAAGAATTCTCCACCAACTGCTAAAACAAAAAATCCAGGTGCTATGGAAGCTTAAAGAAAATTTTCCCCTCATAGACCTGGGAAATGATTACTATATAGTTAAACTTCAACATGAAGAAAGTATGGACCACATTCTCCAAGACGGACCATGGTTCGTTTTTGGTTTCTTTCTATCAACACAAAAATGGATACCAAATTTTGTTGCAAAAACTGCAAAACAAAGTCATACAACAGTCTGGGTGAGGTTACCCCAACTACCTATAGAGTTTTACGATGGTCAAATACTCCAAAGGGTGGGGAAATCAATCGGAAGACTTCTTAGGGTTGATGCTTGCACTTCCTCCTCCATGAGAGGTCGCTATGCGAGATTATGCATAGAAGTACCAATGGACGAACCAGTCAGACAACATATTCTCATTGGAAATCACAAGCAGGAGATACAATACGAAGCAAACAACTATCTCTGTAAAACTTGTGGATTTTTAGGCCACACGGACTTGGTCTGTGAGAAAAAAATTATAAGAAAAATGGCTTCAATCCAAATAAATCCAGTGAATACCGGACCTACATCAACATCCACAGATGAGGAAGGCTGGCAAACAGTTCAATTCCCTCGACGCAGGAATGCACAGCAATTTAAAGGAAAAGAGGTATCAAAAACCAAAGTCCAAACGTCAGGTAATATTAACAAAATTTCAAATCATTATCCAGGTAAGTTTTCATCTCCAAAAGCTGCAAAATATATTCCAAAAGTTAATATCAATGATTATGAGCTTACTGCTACCATTAATAACAAAGACTCCTATACCCAATCCCCTCAATTACTCACAAACTACTCGGAAAAGGACAATAACCTAAAGCAAAAAACCACCACAGTGTCTCTGACAATACCACCTTCTCAGATTTTACAAACCATCAAACTGATAATTCTCTGAACCTGGTCCAGACCCCATATACGGCCAAAATTCATAGAATATCACTACAGGATAAAAAAGCTATTATAGTTAATCACCCTCATAGTAACACCCCTACCCAATCAAATGACACTAATGCTTTTACTAATCATCACCTAAATAACCCTCCACCCTCAAACGACCCTAGTAATCCATCATACCAAACACTAATGCACGCGGATAGCCACCCGCCCAAAATTGATAGTTCTCCCATCCAAATGGCAAAACCTAGTCTCCACGTGCCAAACAAACTCCATGCAAAATCTTCTATATCTTCTAGCACGCTAACCCAGCCGGAATGTGTGCAAATAGACCTAATTATACCCTCCATCCCTACCCCTCCTTTGCAATATAACTTAGCTCCCTCAACAGAAAATGCCAAGAATTCCTCCAAGCAACCGGAGAAGATATCGACTAATTCGTATACTGAGGAACCTTCAAGCCTTACCCATGGAAAATCTACCACCTCTACCCCAACAAATGTTACCAATACCAGTGGTGTATGCCCAACCTCCACTCCCGCAAAATCATCACCCAACAAGCTGGATAGAACTAGGGCTCATGGGGAGGGGGATCTCACTCCAAGTGATGATCAATGGCCAGGAAAGTATCATTCTCATAAACAATCCTTAGTTCCTAGCCCAAGTGATATCGGAGGGCCTTCATCTCTCAGTGAGCAACTACCTAAACCACATATAGGTAAACAACATCATGCAACCACTAGCACCAGGAATGAACAACAATGTTATTCAAGCAATGAGGTCCCAGTGGAATCTTCCTCCTCATTTTGCTTAGAACCCATACCTCCCACAGAACTTGGGCCTGGAATTACCCTTCTTCCCGCCCCAGGAGATGATGGCTCTAAACCCAATCCTGATGAACTGGGAACTATCTCAGAACCACATGCAACAGGAAGAACCAATGAATCAAGTTCCAATAGATCAACATTTTCAGGAACCACCAGTAGCTCAAAATCTAGGAAACCTAGGGGGGAGGAAATGGAGGGGGAGATAGACCTTGTAGGGGAGCAGACAGTAGAGGTTTCAAACCTAGACGAAGTAAAAGTCTATCTATTCGAGGAGAGGCGGGAGAAGAGGCTTATTCTAGCCTGTCCACTTTCACTGTTCTAATGCACGGTGGATATGAGGCCTCCCCAGGACCCGACGGTGGGGAAACTAGCCATGTTTCTAGTCCCCTCATTAAGAAGGAACCCCATATTCCCTAAAGCAACCCAAGCCAACGGACCTGCCCACCCAAACCTCCCTCAGATGAATCGTGCTAAAAACATAGTTATATGGAACATTAGAGGTGGTAATAATGCTGATTTTAAAAGAAACTTCCATGACCTTATAGCTACCCACCACCCATGCATGGTCTCCCTCTTAGAAACCAGAATGACCAGCCATGGCAGCTTGATGAATGAGTTCGGATTCTCAGATATGATAGAGGTCCCATCTGAGGGACAATCAGGAGGTATGGCATTTATGTGGGACACAAGTGTGGTGAATGCGAGCAACTTTGTGAGGCGTAACAATGAAATCCACGCCCTTATTGAGGTAATCCCTTCTCAAAAAACTTGGCTCTTTACTACTATTTATGCAAGTACTAAGATATCAAAAAGAAATGCTATGTGGGATAACATTACTAGTATATTTGATAGCATGGCTGCTAGGAGGAGACTTAAGTGATGTATTAGTAGCAGATGATAAATTAGGTGGAAATCCTATAAATAGAAGAAGGGCTCTTAAGTTATGGAACAAAATAAATTACTGCAACCTTATGGATTTAGGTTTCAAAGGTGGCATACGTGGTCAAATAATAACAAATGTAATAGTACTAGAATTAGGGAAAGACTGGACAAAGTCTTAGCAAATGAAGAATGGATTAGTTTTTCCCCAAATGCTAGTGTTATCCACCTTCCAAGAACTCACTCTGACCATAACCCTTTATTAATTGAAATTATGCCTAAACCAGTAAACCCACTCCCTAAGCCATTTAGAATGGAGATTTACTGGTGCAGACATCCTCAATTCAAAAATATTGTTAGCTCTTGCTGGAACAATAGGGATTTCATTCAAGCCTCTAACTTGTTCAAAAATTGTATAGTGGAATGGAAGAATGCTACTTTTGGAGACCTGTTTAGAAAAAAAAGGACCCTAATAGCTAGATTAAATGGTATTCAAAAGTCGGCCTCTTATGGTCATAGCAACTTCCTTAACAATTTAGAACTCACTCTAAAAATTGAGTATAACAATCTCCTTAAAATAGAAGAAGACTACTGGAAACTTCGCTCCAGGATTAACTGGCTTAATGAAGGCGACTCAAATTCAAAATTCTTTCACATTTGTGCTACTAATAATAGAAGAATTAATAAAATTATGTACTTCAAAGACTCAAATGGAAACTGGATTTATGATCCTCGGGGCATTATGAACCATGTCTATAGCTTTTTTAACAACTCGTTCATCACAAATCACAAATTTTCTTACTGGTCTACTAATAAGAAAGAGTCCACCGGTTTCTTTGACCTTAACCTTACTATTTTAGACAAACCCTTATCCCAATCAGAACTTAAAAATGCAGTCTTTAGTTTTAAACCCTTTAAATCACTTGGACCAGATGGTCTACATCCTTACTTCTTTCAAAGGTTCTGGGATTCTGTTAACACTTCAGTGACCCACCTTTGTCAACTTACTTTTGAAACAGGCAAGCTTCCACATGGGATAAATGATACTTACCTCTGTCTAATCCCTAAAATCCCAAATGCTATCTCTCTAAAAAAATTATAGGCCAATCGATTTATGTAACACCATTCACAAAGTTATCACAAAAACCCTTGCAAATAGGCTCAAGCCTTTTTTACAAAAAAATAATTAGTCCCTATCAATCCAGTTTTCTAAAAGGTAGGCCTACTAGCGACAATGCTATTATTATCCAAGAGCTTATTTCTAAAATGCATAAACAAAAACATGGGAAAGCTTCTCTTGTATTGAAAATTGACCTTGAGATGGCTTTCGACCGGCTCGAATGGTCTTTCATCTACAGAACCCTTTGCCATTTCAAATTTCCTCCAAAAATTACTTCCCTTATCATGGAATGTATCACTACAAGCAATATAGTTGTTTTAGTTAATGGGAGTAGAAGCCATTTCTTCTCTCCAAGTAGGGGAATTAGACAAGGGGACCCCATTTCCCCATATATTTTTATTCTCTGCCTAGAAATGCTTTCTATTAACATAAACCATCAAGTTGATATTGGTAACTGGTCCCCTGTTAGTCTAGGTAAAAAGAATTATAAATTGTCACATCTTTTTTATGCAGATGACCTTACCCTAATGTGCCAAATTGATAATAAATCCCCAAAAATAATTCTTAGTTGCCTAGAGTCTTTCTGCACCCTATCAGGCCAAAAGATCAATAAAGATAAGTCCAAAATTATTGTTTCAAAAAATGTCCAACTAGTACCAAAGAGGAGCTATCCAAGTTTTTCGACATAAAATGTAGCAATTCTTTTGGTAAATACCTAGGGTTTCCTATAACAAACACAAAACCTAGGCCCTCCGACTACCAATTCATCATTGACAAAATGAATACTAAATTGTCCTCGTGGAAGTCCAAATTCATTAATATGGCTGGCCGGACCATCTTAGCAAATGCTTCTCTTAATAGTATACCAAATCATGTCATGCAATATAATTTCTTGCCTATCAAGATACTAAAAAGCATTGACAAAATTCAAAAAAGATTTATTTGGGGCTCCACGACCACCTCAAAAAAAATACACCTTCTTTCTTGGGATACATTGACAAAAGATAAAAAGAATGGGGGTATTGGGATCCATGCGGCAAAAGACAAAAACCTAGTTGCCCTAACAAGTCTATCATGCAGAATCCTTCACAATCCTCTTCTTCCTTGGTCTCAAACTCTCTCATCTCTCTATGGCACTTCAAAAAATCATAAACACACTTCTTTCATTTGGAAGAGTATTGTCAAGGGTTGGGAAATTTGTAACAAAGGGCTAAAATGGATCCCTCATCAAAATTCTTCCATGAATATTTGGGATTCCAACTGGATTCCTAAAGCCACTACCCTTAGGAATATCATAGAGGGACCCCTCCCATTATCCTCTATTAATCTTGGTATAAAGGACCTGCGGCTAGGTAACAAGTGGGATTTCTCAAAAATTCCATTTGAATTGCCCCCTCATATCCAAAATGCCATCTGTTCACTTGAGCCTAATAAAACAAATCATGACTCTTTCTACTGGAAATTAAATTCAAATGGTATTTTTACCACCAAATCCTGCTACAGTCTTTTTAACCATAGCATAAATTATCCTAGTTCTTTTGATTGGGTCTGGAGTTCAAAATGTCCCAACAAAACTAAGTTTCTCATGTGGAACTGCCTTCACAATAGGCTCCCTACTCGTCAGTATCTTCACCACATAGGCATAAACATTGACCCTATTTGCCCGGTTTGCAAAAAGGGGGTAGAGACAATTGAGCACATTTTCTTGAAGTGTGACTCAGTTAGCTATTTCTGGTCATCGTTTGGAATTTACTTTTCCCAGGTTAAAAACACTAGGGATTGGATACACCTGATCAGGAACATCAGTACTACTTCATCCCCCACCATCTTATCTTGGGAAAACTTATTTCCCTTTGTTATTTGGACTATTTGGTCAAATAGGAACAACAATAATCATAACAACTTGTCCCTAAAATATAATCACTCCCATCCAATTTCTCTAACCCCAGAATATTATTATCTCACTACTAAGGAAGCTACAATAACACAATCTGTTGCTATTAAGGTTACCTGGAACAAACCTCCTCACAATTTCATAAAACTAAACATCGATGGTGCTTTCAACGACAATTCAAACATGGGAGGTTTGGGAGGTGTTTTTAGAAATCATAGAGGAGAGTGGATGCTGGGTTTCCAACATTCAAAACCTTCTTCATCCCCGCTACAATCTGAATTAGAAGCCTTAAAATTTGGACTCTTGACAGCCCTCCATCATGGTCTCTCACCACTAATAGTGGAAATTGACGCAACAGACCTCATTAAAGCTTTTCAATCAAATACTATGTCTTATACAACTATTATAACTGATTGCAGGTGGTTAATGCACCAGCTGAGGCACCCGATGATCATCCATAACTTACAAGAAGGAAACAAGGTGGCCCATAAATTGGCCAAGGATGGACTCAAGCATACAAGGAAAAAACAAATTTTTGTTAATCCATTGCCCGTAGTACTAAATAACCTAGCAATGGATAAGAATGGCTGTGTGTACTTGATCAAAAAACTTAGCTCTATTGTCTGTTTAAATTTAGCCGAAATGGGGAATGTAAATGTCCTCGAGGCTTGCTCTACTTGTGCCGATGTTTCTGCTAGTACTATGTAATGTTTTATCTCTATTGAAATAAATATCTTTTATCCTAAAAAAAAAAAAAAAAAAAAAGAACCAACACAATTCGTCACTGCCGTCGTCACTCCATTAGTGGGTCCCACTTATCTGACGTGTCTTCACACTGTCAGAACTTTACAGCAAAAAAAAAAAAAAAGGTACCAAAACAATAAAAAATGAAACACGAAAAGAGGAAAGCGTAACATCGCCGGCGATTACTCTGACGATCTTCATATTAAATCCCTCTCTTCTCTTCGAGCTTCGAGCTGCTCTGAAAAAACTTCGTTTCTCTCTCCTTATCGGAGTTGATTTTTCCGGCGACTTGCAGTTTTGAACTCCGGCGATCATTCGCAAGTTTCTTCATCTAAGGTGAGCTACATATTTCTCATTTCTGGCTTCGAACGGTTATAATAAATTAATTACTAATGTGTACTCGCGCATGAGGAAACTTATTAGGTTAATTTTTTTTTTGATAGATAGAGCTGGTGGCGGCATTGGATGGGACATGGCGGAGCCACCATCGTTACCGTTGAAGGAGAACAAGCTGGCCAAAGGACCTTTTGCGGTGGCCGGAATCATGTCTACTCTCGTCATCTATGGAATATTACAGGTCTGCTGCATCATGATCTTCGCAATGCGTGTTTTTGTGTGTTTATTAAAGAAGCATTATTAGTACAGTTATAAACAAGAATTTGTATGCTTTATACATCTCTGTTGGAGTGTAGCTTCAAAGAAGTGATGACTTGGCGTACTTGTTGTGTTAGGTACAACAACAACTATGCCACCGTGCCAAACAAGTTAGGGTCCACTATATGAATCCTCACCGACCATGTTACTCCATATAAACTCGCCAATATTACACAAAATAAAAATAAAAGTTAAAAAGCACTAGAAGTTCTTTATATTTTCTAATGACATATAAATCTCTGAAAGGCAGTTGAAGATAATATAACAGTTGATTTAGGAAATAGGAATAAAGATTTTAGTGATTGTATGCTGCCTAAAAGAAAAAAAGGAAAAGTAACTGTCTTTGATTTTGATAATGCTAAAGGTTTATGAATGTTTCTTTTGCAGTTTGGAAAAAAAGAAAAAAGGAGAAAACATAGATGGTTTTTAAGCTAAAAGAAGTATAGGAATTTCTTGTCTAATGTGCTTTGGTTTGTTAATTCTAAGACACTTGAATGTTCCAATCACCTATACATATTTGTCTAGATTGAGCTACTTCACTTTCTTCATCTGACTGCATACATTTTTTGGATTGTATTAGCGGTGTCAGCTATTTATAGTTTTGGAGAAAGTATTTCACAGTGTAAGAGCTTTTTTGGAAGATTACTAATAATAAGCAATTGAAATTATCATATCAAGATATGCAAAGACATTTCAGGAAAAACTCTTTCAGGGAAAGTTATTCTCTCTTCAAACCAATCTATAGATTATGAGAATGGATCTGCGGGGCAAAGCCTGAGGCCATGGCTCTTCCTTTTAGCTTGAGATTCTCGTGTCATTCGGTATCAACAATGTCCGTTCAATATGGTCAGTTTGGTATTGGACATGATAAGACACGGGTGTAGATACGAGACCTGTCGCCTGTGTTGGATATGGTCAGGTCAACTTTCATCTGGTTTTATGGGTTTTGCAAACTAAACCAGCGGCTGCAATGTAGGACCTCCTTAGAGGAAAAGGAGAAAAGATGGAGAATAAGAGAGCATAAGTTTGTCCATTTATTTTTATTTTTCTTTCCAAAATCCGTGATGAGAGCATGAGTCTGTTGAGTCAGCCAGGAAACAACACAACAAAAACAACAACAAACCCAGTATAATCCCACAGGTGGGGTCTGGGGAGGGTTGTGTGTACGCAAACCTTACCCCTACCTGGATAAGAGAATTTTAGTGACTAATTTGATGCATAATCTTAATGCGTTCAACATACTTGCGTATCCGTACGTCCTTTTAAGGGCTCAGGCAACAAAAAACTTGGCATACAGCTCATATATGAGCTTACCTGACTCCGTGTAAAGCAGTGTCGTTTATGCTTCACTCAGTGGACTCCAGCATAGCCTGGTCCAAGCAAAGAAGAGTTCTTTTGAAGGTTGTCTAGTGTAAAAATAGTCTACGTATGTTGAATCTTCTGGGCTTGGATAATCTCATCTAGTCAACCTCAACTAGTTTCGGATCAAGGTGTAATTGATTAATTGATAATACCACTCAGTGAGCCCACATCTTGTGAAAATGCTGTTTCTCCTCAAGCAGCTTACAGATAATTGCATAAAAAGAGTCGGTAAATCACATTTCTACTGAACAATTATATTCTACAATCTACTTATAAAAAAATAGTTATCTTCTACAACTATTGACTATTCTCTCTGAAGTTGAAGCAAACCATACTTAAATCTATACCATAACTTGGCGTCATGAATTTTACCTAACTAAGTCAAACTATCTTCGCATATGATAATAGTTTATGCATTTTTCTTTTATGTTTTCATCAACAAAAGAATTTATGGATTTTCCATTAGTTAAATAAAAGTTCTGTTTTGGTAAAGTCATACTGTAAGTATTAAGCCACTATCATATGACTCATGTTTTGCATTTTCTGTTCAGTATGGTACTAAAGAGTAAAGACTAATGACCTTTTTATCATAACTATTAAGACGCTATCATATGGCTCATAGTTTGTCTTTTTCGTTCAATATAGTGGGTGCTAAAGACTAATGACCATTTTATCTCTCTGCACACTTTGTTGCTTCTTAGTTGCTCGTCATTTAGAACGGTTCATATGTTTTTGTTTACAGTTTAACTAGAGACTCACTGTACCTTGTGGAAATCCAACTGTTGATGATGACTTCTCTAGGATCTAATTACTTGAAATCCCCCCACCCCCACCCCCACCCCCCATCCCCCAGCAGGCCTTTTTTTAAGTGAAAATTTGATTTAATCTGAAAGGGGAATATCTGTAGCTAATCATATGTTCGTTTTCTGTCTTTTTGCTACTTCTTTCCATAGCTTCATCGCAAAAAATACATGCTTAACCACCGACTTATATATATATGTCCTGCTCTACTTGACACTTCTGTATACTGGAAAAACAAAACATGTTTTCTCAACATGTTTAGAGTATTGTGTACTATTTTTATCTTAACATGGTGGTGGAATGTGTACCTGCAGGAAAAGATCATGAGAGTTCCTTATGGGCCGCAAAAAGAATATTTTACATTCTCATTATTTCTTGTCTTTTGCAATCGGATTACAACGTCTGCAGTCTCTGCCGGAGTTTTACTGGTACTAGAATCATTGCTGGCTTAGTTCATCTGTTTATCTTGTGTATCAAGAGCATAAGGCTTATATAATACTGCAAATATTCCTTCCGCATTCTCTAATCTGCTTGTTATTCCTGGGAATCTTGAAAGAACAGATAACATTCTACCACTTTCTTTGTTTCTTATTTTAATTTTCAGGCAAGTAAGAAGGCCTTGGACCCAGTAGCTCCGCTCTATAAATATTGTGTTGTATCTGTCTCTAACATCCTTACAACTACTTGTCAGTATGAGGTAAATTGTAGCATATAAGACATAAACCAAGAACATCTAGAGAAGAAACTGAAAAATGACTTAAATCATTTAAAAGATTTCTCGCGATGTATTATAACTAAGCACTGGTTATTTTGATGAATTATTGCTTCAGGCTCTCAAGTACGTAAGTTTTCCTGTTCAAACCTTGGCAAAATGTGCCAAGATGATACCTGTAATGGTAAGTTAACTTGATGAATAGATTGTTGTAATTGCTTAATAACTACTGCATGCAATTTCTTTTGGTCTGGACTTCTCTAATATGTGCATGATTAAAGCTCTATCGGAATGTGTTTGAGTCATGGCATTGCTATTTCTAGGCTTAGCTTTGGCATTTTGTTTGTGTTAAGATATGACCCTGAGGCCTAACTTAACACCGAAAGCTAGCTCATGAGGGGAGAATTGTCAAATACTTCCCTCAACCAATTTGGGGCCCTTGGGCAATCCTCCCTAATTAGCTACCTTTTGTGATTGAGTTAGGCCTAGGTACTCATCACACCCATGATATCATATTAGTCTACTTTGAAATCCATCGTGTTTATTATTTCTAGAATTTTACTCATTCTTATGGAAATCCAATTGTCTAGTTAAAAACTTATTGGAACACAAAAAATATTGGTATTTGCTAGTTTGTATGTCACATTAGATATATAAACCTAACCAAAAACCATTTCTTTTGCCCAGATACTGAAAAGGTCTGTTTGTATAGTTTTTCATTAGACATCTGATAATGGGATGTTATTTTTCTTACAATGTTCTTGTAGACATATCATTAACTATTTAATCGTGCTTTCTACTTGATATCCTTTTCTCCTTTTCTTTTCTGATGATGCAGATCTGGGGTACTATCATTATGCAAAAGAAGTACAAAGGACCGGA
This sequence comes from Nicotiana attenuata, assembly GCF_001879085.1. Taxonomy (NCBI): domain Eukaryota; kingdom Viridiplantae; phylum Streptophyta; class Magnoliopsida; order Solanales; family Solanaceae; genus Nicotiana; species Nicotiana attenuata. Next base: position 302,836 of record NW_017670545.1, read on the forward strand.
CTATCTTGTGGCATTCCTAGTCACCCTGGGTTGTTCCTTATTTATTCTGTATCAAGTAAGTATCTTGTTTGAATTGCTTGTAGGGTATTATATGAATTGCTGCTTTCTCAAATTATGTCAAGAATCATTTTCAGAATATTGTGTTCATGTCAAACTTTCATAAATGATGCTTACTGTCTGGAAAAAAATCTTGTTATAAATGATGCATATTTGATGTCACAGACATGGTATGGCTTTCATCAATTACTGAAACTTTCTTCTATTATCTTTGAATTTCTGAATCAAAGCATCACCTGTTAAATCAGTCACTCGTCCACATAAGATCATGTTATGCATTTTTTTTCAAAGTCAAGAAATGATTGTTTTGTTCAACCTCTCAGCTTTGATATATCTACCTGCTACTTACTCTTCATACACTTTTTTCTCTCTTTTTTGGTGTGTGTATTTTGTTG
>NW_017670545.1:303307-317658 GCF_001879085.1 Nicotiana attenuata
GGGGGTGCGGGGTGGACAAGTCAAAAAATGTCATTGGATAATTCATCAAGATGGTGTCACTTGCAAATTATGGATATACTTAAAAGATCTGCAAGATCCAATTATCTATACATGTGTATACTTGGTATTCCAAAAGCATAAACGAATCAAAAGGGAGCTCTTAACTCTCCACAACGGGTTCTCGCACCCTGAGATGATACTATATTTTTGAGAAGGAGATGATCCCACCTCCAAATTAACCAGAAAATACAAAGAAGATCAGCCTTCATAAATTTTTAAAAAATATGAACTTGCATCCTGAGTTGACTATGAAGGTTTCTACAGTTCATTTAACAGAGTTGTTGGCAAATAGAATGTATCGAAGTTTTCATTTAGCCAAACTCTCGTTGCACTACTCAACTAGTCTCTGAAGCAGTTGAAAAGTCCAATGATTCAATATGTACATATCGATAAACTCAAGTTTCAGAGCATAGAATCTCTTTTTCCTATTTACCATTAAATTACCTAGAAGGCCCCAACCCTAAGTGAAGCTTTCCTGAAGCTAAACTTATTGTTCCTACTGTTGATAATATCGGCATGGTGCCCCAATCCTCCCCTTTTGATTGAGTGTAAGGGTCATCGAAATTGAAAGTCTCAAGGGCTTAGTTTTGTGGCTTCCCAAATGAGACTGAAGGAAACATGCTAATGGTTGAGTCTTGCATAAGTGACTGAGTTTTCACCACCAAGGAATTCACCCAAGAATCCGATCAAAACTTCTTAGCCTCTTACGTATTACAGGTTTCCACAGTTTTTACTGATTCTCCAAAATGAATAGATGCTCACTAAAGAGATTCATGTTTTTGTATATTTTTGGAGCGCTATACGCCAACTTGTAGATAAGACTGGATGAATTTTGTTTAAAGACACTCTAGCTTGTAGAATTCTTTAATGGTGTATGCTTGTGAACTGGTTAATCCATTTTCCCAGTCAAAGTTTTACTTAAAAGTTAAAACCTTTTTGTTTCTGATAGCCATGCTTGTGTTGGTCTGCTAAGTTCTGAACTTGCATTAGCTTCTGAGATTACCTCCACTGGGTAATGCTTTTGCTATTTTTTGTTTGGCTTTAGGCAGCAGGTGACATCAGTCCCTTCAATAGAGGAAGAGAAAGCACAGTCTGGGGAGTTTCTCTGATGATAGGCTATCTTGGGTAAGCATTATAACTCACATCATCTTCCAGCATTCTAAACCTTCAGTCATTGGATTAATGAAATGCTAAACCTTCAGTCGTTGGATTAATGAAATGCTAAACCTTCAGTCATTGGATTAATGAAATGCTAAGTTAAGAAACTGGATTTGCTAAAAGTCAAGACTTGCTTATTTGATAAAATTGAGTATCTGAGCTTCTAGACAATTGGCATTCAATCTCATAGCGTGCAATTGATTGATTTTGGAGCATTGAAGTGTTACATACTGTTCGCTTCTCTTTTCCTTGACTCACTGTATATCTCACTTGTCCTGTAAGATCGCCAGAAAAGATTGCCTGAAGCCTTTTCGAACACATACCACTTCATGATCTTAACTGTCAAGTCGATCCCCAATCCAGCAATATAACTCAGTTCAACGTGCATTGACAAAATTACCGAACTACTAAATAGTTATGTCACGGTGTTTGCACCAGCTTTTGTTAGCTTTGTTGGTTTACACTGTGTCTTCGGTATCCTATTCGCGTACTGCGAATTCTTACCCCCACCCCCCACCCCACCCCGGCGCACCCACCCAGTAGGATAACATTCTTATTTCTGATGCGGTGGCCCAACCTCAAAGCCTAATTAATTGGTCAAGTGAAGAATTGTGAAAAAACTTGAGGGAATGGAAAGTTTCATATCATGGTTCTCCACCTCTTGCCCCACCAAGAAGGGTTATTTGGTCAACTGAAGAACTGTGAAAAACTTGAGTGAAATGGAAAGGTTCATATCGTGGTTCTCCACCTCTTGCCCCACCCAGTGCAAAACCAAGAAGGGTTACCTGGTGCTGGTCAAAATGAAAGATTTTGATGTTAAGTGGAAAATAAAATAAAAATTACTCCATCATAGTTTCTGCATGTCAGATATATTAAAATACCCGCCAACACACACATGTACAAAATTTTAACATTAGAAACCAAATATAATTCTTGCAATTTTCTCATTCTTCATTTTTGTTTCTATAACCTCTTTTGGGGACATCTAATATTCGAATGGAAGACAACTTTCCCTGCCATTTTTTGGGGACATCTAATATTTGAATGGAAGACATTTTCTTGAAAGAACATCGCTGCCAATTTTGCTCCTGATGTCTGCACAGGACATGTTGTTTCCTTTTTTATTTTTGTTTTGTTTTTTTATTTTCTTTTTGGATTGTTGTTAAGAGCAACACCACATTGTTATTCCCCTGGGAAATTGAATGTTTATTTTTGGTAGTGTCTGGATATTTTTTCTAGGATGTTCACAAACTTTATCAGTCATCTGATCTCACAGGTTTGATGGCTTTACGAGTACTTTCCAGGATAAACTTTTTAAAGGCTATGATATGGAAATACACAATCAAATATTCTATACAACGGTCTGTTCTTGTCTTCTTAGTTTCATCGGTAAGATCCCATTTATTGGACTTCGGTGACATGCCTTTGCAACTATTAAGTTTGTATTTGGTGGACTTTTGAGAAATTCGCTTTACATTTCCAGAAGATAATATGCTGGACCATTCAGTTGTTTCCAGTGTCTTCTTATCCAGTTCTTCAGTCTATACCTGCCTGTATGTTGTTTCATACTTTCATCTGCAACATGGAGGGAAGGGTGTGGCTATTATTTTTAGGAACCTCATTGTGATTGTGTTTTACATAACACTGTCACAGAAATAATTCTTTAAGTTTGTCATCGAAAAATTTCTCAAACACGCTGATAGATTCTAAGATTCAGTATATTTGGCTTTGACATAGTTAACTTATACTATAAGATTTTGAGTATCATTTGCACCCAATTAAGTTTCCACAATAATTTCAAAACATATTTGATGCAGAGAAAATATTATGCATTTTTGATTGCATGATTGAGTTTATACTCTAGCAGAGACATCTGCAGACAGTGCAGGCTACTGGTTATATCAATTTACGTCCCTGCTTGTGGTATTTTGTTATAATTAGTTTGTACTGCAGGTCCTAGTGGTCGAAATACGTACTGTTATTTATTTACGAAGTTCTCTTCGTGCCACGCTTCATACTACTTCTGATGTTTATGTAGGTTATGTTCATCATGACTAATATTAACTGGATTCTGCTCTCTGTTTCCATGTAGGTCTAATTTTACAAGGCAATCTTCTAATGGCTATAGATTTTGTATCCCGCTATCATGACTGTTTCTTCGACATTGCTCTGCTTTCAACTGTAAGTTATCCAAGTAGAAATTGATTTATTTAAACAACTATCCTGGTTTCACAAGTATTTATGCTGCCAAACCTTACTGTCACTAAAAGTTGCATATCATGAAGCCAATTCCTTTCAGTGGAAAAAATGGGAGGACAAAACTGATTGTGGTTTTGGTTGCAGGTAGCAACTGCAAGTCAATTTTTCATTTCTTATACGATCCGCACATTTGGTGCTCTAACATTTGCAACCATAATGACCACAAGACAGGTATTAAGAAATACTACAAGAGTTTGAAAATTTGATCGTCTTCCTTCTAAACAGGCCATGTGCATAAAACTAAAATGTGATGCCTTATTAAATTTGTGTAGTTGGTGAGCATTTTGCTGTCATGCTTGTGGTTTGGCCATCCTTTGAGCTGGGAGCAATGCATTGGAGCTGTAAGCATCAACTTCACTCTATTGGTTTTGTAATGTGAAACTTCTTTACCTAAAAAAGAAAGAAATATCTTAGTTTGATTTCTTTTTATCAGGTTATCGTCTTTGGATCCCTTTATGCAAGAACCTTCTTGAAGACTATACAGAAGCCGCCGTCATTGGAGATGACTGAAACTAGAGCTTCAGGTCCTGCATAAGGAAATCTATCATGAAGTAACTTGTGATCATTGGAGTAAGTGAATTGAAATAGCTCTCTGCAACTTCAACGCTGCTCGGAGAAAGATGTAATTAAACAGAGGCATGAAAGGGATTTCTTTTTCCGGAATTCCAGACGGAAGGCTACCTTGCTGTTATTGCATTATAACTTGCATATGAAAATGGAATATGCAATGGAGCAAGATTTTGACAAGCCTTCCTCAAATCTTTGCATGTTAAATTGCCACCTCACTAAGCAACAGAAGTTCAATGATCTTTCGTTCAATTAACTATGGACTTCTTTTCCCATTTTTGTTACTTAAAAAAAGATGTAATAGGCATGAGTATGCAATGCATACTTGTTTTCTCTTCAGGAATTTGGAACTGTACAAGTAGACATCAGAAATGTATGAGGTATGTGTTGTGGCTCTAACCTTTTTCACCTTTAACAACACATTATCAGCTGGTGGGTTTCACTAGGATCATTCATACGAGTAATCAACGTGTAAATTTGATGCAGTGGAACATGACATATTCTGTGTATCAAATTTGAAAAATTGTACGTTGGGAACTGTCATACAATGGGGAAAATGACGAGGAATACTACAAATTGTAGCTGAAATAACGCGAGTTGCACCAAGTTTATTTAACGCTGTAATGATGATGTGGTTGGTCACATGAAAAATGAGACATTACGCTTGATGTAATATTGTAATTCATGGTAAAAGATGTGTAGCAACTGCAAAAAGATTTCTTTTGTTTACGCATTTTATAGTTAGAAATTTAATATATTACTGTGCGCGAGTAAGTGGAAAAGAGAACTAAGCGAGGTACGAGTAATTGGTCTGCGATTGGAGAAAGCAAACCAAAAAAGAAGGAACAACGAAGTATAAAAGGGGAATAATAATTGACAATTTGTTTTGGAAATGAAATATCCTAATTTTAGATTACAGCTATTGGTAATGGTAACTACACAAGGGAAAATTTTCAAGCTTTAACAACCAATTCCAATTTTAGTTTGAATAAGCATTATATGAGAGAAACTGATGATAATTTTTTTTTCCTCATCGAAGAAGTTTATTTTATTTAAATGTCACGAGTAACTTTGTCAACAAAGTGGCTGTAGTTTAGTGGTGAGAATTCCACCTTGTGGCCGTGGAGACCTGGGCTTTCCCAGCAGCCACACTGTTTTTTTTTTTTTTTTTCAAACCTTTTTAATCCGGGCAAGATTTTTCTTTTTTCCTTAAATGCTTGTTTAGCCACATTCAATAATGGAATTTAATATTTATTGAGACTTCATGTAATGCACCTTGATTTTAATATCAAAGATGTCATTTACTACAGTATAGGAAAAATAGTTTGACACCTGATTTTACCATAAATATTTGGTTAAAGATGTTTATTGAGACTTCATGTAATGCACCTTGATTTTAATATCAAAGATGTCATTCACTACAGTATAGAAAAAATAGTCTGACACCTAATTTTACCAATAAATATTTTGGTAAAGTTTCAAAGATTGATAATAGCGAACTCTTAAAGTTTATTTAGTCATTTTAAGGAGAAGTTAGATGATTTAAATTATTTAAAAGAACGAACTTGAGATTTTTCTTCTCAGCAAATCGAGAAATTAATCAAAGAAATTTCATCCCTGTCAAATTCAGTATTGGTTTGCACGTCTCTATTGCAAACGATATAAAAAGGAATATATATATATATATATATATATATATATATATATATAATAAAAAGAAATGAAAACGTGGTTTGATATACATATGAAACGTCGAGAATACAAATAAAATATCTCCAAAGAATTTATATTACAGTAACAAATCCTTCTATTCTAGGTGGTAATAATACTAGTAGAGGAGTGGATTTTTAAGAAGTTCTAAATTTAAATCTTATGGAAGTACGAAGAAAAAAAAGTGTGTGCTTTATATATCTCCTTATTTAGGTCATTAGGTGTATCGAGCCTTCAAATATTACTGAATGTACAGACAGTACGAGCATAAAAATTGCTTAATTTTGTATCAGCTTATATTCAGTAAACAACAAAAAAAAAAAAATCTCAATACTTTTCCTCTAGTGTGCTCTTTTCCTTTTACATTTAACGCTTCTATTAAAAAAGTTAGTCGGGTGCACTAAGTTCTCGCAATGCGTAAGGTCCGAAAAATATCGGACAACGAGGATTTATTGTACGCACCTTATCTTGTATTTTTGCAAGAGCCTGTTTCCACGACTCAAATCAATAATCTTCTGATAACATGGCAATAACTTTACCAATTACGTCTAGGCTCCCATTCTACTAGCAGACAAAAAAGGTTGCTCTCGCCACCTTATTCTATTTTGTTAGTTTGGGCAACTTCATCCACTAAGATATTCATATTATTAAAATCTACCACATGAGCAAATTAAATATTAGCGTGCTACTATAAATTATTGCCAGTTGATTTATTTTATTTGTATGTCAACGTAATATTTTAATATTTAAGTTTCTTATTATTGTTATTGTCTTTATTGAATTTGGCGATCATTCCCTCCGTTTGTAAAACTTTACAAATTTAATAAATTATTATATGTTAAACCATCTAAGTACCGAGATATTATGTTAAATTTGTCTTGTTATTTTATCTTTGAGAGTTAGTATAGTTCTAAAAATAATAATCTAAACATCATATTTCATATTCAGGGTATCAAAATCATACAACTAATGCTAATCATGCTTAGTAAAAGCTTACATTAATCAATATCAGAATTTATCAATAATTGAAGAACCAACGCAATTATCCTTTTAATAAATTTACAAGCATTTATTGTGAGTTACAACAACAACAACAAACCAGTATATCCCACAAATAGGGGACCGGAAGGTATTAAGTACGCAATCTTATCCCTATCTTATGCAGGTAAAGAGGCTATTCTGGTAGATACGCAGCTCCAAGCAAGCAGGCAAATCACAACAATATAAAGACAAAATACATTAGTGTAAAAGTCAAGAAAGTATTAACAGCAACTAGGAAGTAGAGCAACCAAAACACAGGCGATACTAGGTAGTAATAGAATTTTAAGCAGGTGGAAAATACTAAACAACCCCTGGTGACAGGAAAAGGAAAGCATGCACTGCCTACTAAGCTTCTACCCTAATCCTCGCCCTTCACGCCCGCCTATCACGGGTCATGTCCAAAAAAGGGAAAAATTGTAGAAGCCGACAAAATTAGTTGGAACTAATCTTTAAAAAAGTAGCCCACGTGGAAATTTCTTCCCAATTACTCCCTCCGTCCCAGTTTATGTGAACCTATTTCCTTTTTGGTCTGTTCCAAAATTTGAAAACAATTTAGCTTAAACTTACAATTCTACCCTTAATGAGAAGCTTTTATAACCACGCAAATACTCTGGGCCCTTTTTTGACTTGTTTAGGACCACAAACCAAAAATCTTTATTTTATCTTAAACTCCGTATCAATCAAATAGGATCACATAAATTGGAACGGAAGGAGCAGTTATTTCCACCAATAGGTCATGTCTTCTAATCACACATAATATTTATGGTCACTAATCTTCTCTTCTTTTATTTCTTTTCCGTTTTGGACAAGGTCGTTATCTCCTACAATACTAATGGAATCATCTAATCATATTTCTATTACAATAGAAACAACAATTAACTTGCGCGAAAGTTAAGCAGTTGTCATAATCTGTTTCGATTTCGAAATCTAATTACCACTCGGCTAGTTAATCTCTTATCCTTTTAAGAGTTTTGTAGGTGTTTGGACATAAAATTAGTATATAATTTTTTTAAAAAGTTGTTTTTGGAATTAAGTTGAAAAATAGTATTTAAGATTTAAAATAATGTTTGGATATGCATTTCACTTAGAATATACTGCAGTTTTTATGAATGGGGAAAAGTTTTTTGAAATTTTAAAAAAGATATTTTGGAAAATTCATTTTCCAAAAAATTTCTAAAATTTAATTTTTTTTGTACAAATACATTTTTGGAAAAAAATTCGAAAAAGGCAGGAAAAAAATCTAAGGACAAATAGGTCCTTAAGTTTCATCCTGATATAATCTAAATAACAGAGTCAATCAATTTTTTTAATTAATTACTGAAAATAGTAAAAAGACTATTAGGACCATAAAATCCACAATGGAAACACCACATTCTCCAATATAATTGGCAGATAAAAAAGCACCTAATAATGAAACAATCTACAATTTATGTCCTATTTGTCTAAACAAAAGAGCTAGCACGAAATACAATAATCAATAATTAGCATTGAATATTTCGTACTTAAACAAAATAGTTACCACTTTTATCTAAAACTCAAAATCCGCAAACCCCATAATCCAACTATAATTCTGTTCTATCACAAATTTCTCTTTACTAAAAATCCTTATCCTACGGAATTTTGGTGAAATTCCTCTCTATAAATACCAAACTCTCCTTCACTTTACAAATCACTCAGCTTTTACACAGCTTTCTTGTATTTTTCTTCAGTGAGAGATTCTTTTAGTTTTTTCTATAATACAAAAAGAAAGAAAGAAAGAGAGATGGATCTTGATCTTACACCAAAGTTGGCAAAGCAAGTGTACGGAGGAGATGGTGGTTCTTATCATGCATGGTGTCCTAATGAGCTGCCGATGTTGAAAGAAGGAAATATTGGTGGTGCTAAACTTGCTCTTTCTAAAAATGGTTTTGCTTTGCCTCGTTACTCTGATTCTGCTAAAGTTGCCTATGTTCTTCAAGGTAAATTTTGGGTTCCTTTTTTTTCTGCGTTATGATCATAATTTGGGGTTTTTGTGTTTACTGTTTTAGAATTCTATGTCTACTACTTGGGTTTTATAATTGGTGTTTTTTGACTTTTTTTGTTTGTGAATCGTAATGGGTTTGTTGTTTTGATTTATGGGTTTTTGTTCGATTTTGTTCTTTAGAGTAAATACTTACTACTCCATTGTTTTAGAATTCTATAATCCTACTTGCGTTTTGTTGGGGTTTTTTTAATCATGATTTTTTGTTTTGTTTTGATTGGTGGGGTTTTATTTATTTATTTATTTATTTATTTTTAATGAAGTTTACTTGTTTGATTTGGGGGTTTGGTTCTTAGTCTTGGTTTTGATGGTTTGGTTTTAGGATCTAGGTCTTGTGTGATCTATTTAGTACTATTTGATTATGATGTTAAGGTCTAAGGATTTGATCCCTCTTTTACTGTAAATCTTTTTTTTTATTATTATTGTGACATGGTTTGTGAGTAATTATGATTACATGGTTTGTGAGTAATTATGATTAAATTGTTAAGATCATACTACTTTGAGTAACGATAGTTGCTAATTATGACCAATTAGTGTAGCACTTAGATTTCTATTTACTATTAGAAAGAGAGCTAAGTTATCCAAATATGACACTAATAGAAGTTTGTTTTCATCTATACTACTTGGTTACTTTGTGTAAATTGTTCAAATACACTAGAAATTAGCAAAACCTTTGATCAGCTCCATGTTTTATCGGTTTCCATGATTTGAACATCTTGCTCTTTTGGTATGTGCTTCATGTTAATTACTGTGATTTGTGTGGTTGAATTAAAGATTTAATTCTTAAGTTTCTTGATGCCTAATGGTTTTGTGATGGTGTATGGTATATTTATATACACTGTAAACAGATCTGCTCATTGAGTTCTTTTCTGAACATTTATCTGAATTCTATCAGGTTCTGGAGTTGCTGGAATTGTTCTTCCAGAGAAAGAAGAGAAGGTGCTAGCGATCAAGACGGGCGATGCTATAGCCCTCCCTTTTGGTGTTGTAACATGGTGGTACAACAAAGAGGACACAGAACTTGTGATTCTCTTCCTTGGTGATACCAAAACTGCACACAAAGCTGGTTCATTCACAGACATGTACTTGACCGGCTCGAATGGCATTTTCACTGGCTTTTCAACTGAGTTTGTTAGCAGGGCATGGAATGTAGAAGAGAGTGTTGCTAAAACTCTTGTTAGCTCCCAAACTGCTCAGGGTATCGTGAAGCTTGACGCAGGCTTCCAAATGCCTGAGCCTAAGCAAGGCCACAGGGACGGCATGGTTCTCAACTGTTTGGAAGCCCCATTGGATGTTGACATTAAGGGTGGTGGAAAGGTTGTTGTTTTGAACACCAAGAACTTGCCTTTGGTTGGCGAAGTTGGACTTGGTGCTGATCTAGTGAGGTTGAATGGAAGTGCTATGTGCTCTCCTGGTTTTTCATGCGACTCAGCTCTTCAGGTAACTTACATTGTTAGAGGCAGTGGCCGAGTTCAAGTTGTTGGCCCTGATGGTAAGCGCGTTCTTGAAACACATATCAAGGCGGGCAATCTCTTCATCGTTCCAAGGTTCTTTGTCGTCTCCAAAATTGGTGATCCTGATGGCATGGACTGGTTCTCTATCATCACTACCCCTAAGTATGTGCCTTTTTTTGTTGTTTTTGTTGTTGTCGTCGTCAATATGCTGATTTGCTTAACCGATTTCTAACCTTAAACTAAATTTTATGTGGCAGTCCAATTTTCACTCACTTAGCGGGAAGGACTTCAGTGTGGAAGGCGTTATCGCCACAAGTGCTGCAGGCTGCATTCAAGGTTTCACCAGATGTAGAGAAGCAATTCAGCTCAAAGAGGACTGCAGAAGAGATTTTCTTCCCACCACCAAACTAATTTGATTGACCAAACTTTACATCCTTTAATAAACTTAGTAGTATAGAGGTTTTGGAATTGATGGTATACTGTTTTTGATTCGGATTTTTCTGTTGGTGTTGAGAACAAGAGTATCTTTGCTCTTCAGTTTTAATAATAATATCCTAGTTTAGTATACTATCTTTTGTTGGTTGCCTTTTTATTTCTGAATTTGATGGTACTGGTTTCTCTTTAAGTTCCACAAGTATTAGAACATATATACATTGCCTCATTTACCAAAATTTCAATCTCTGAAGAGGAAGATAGTTAAAAACTTAAAATTTACAAACCTATGAGAAAAAGATATCATCTACTCTGATACTCTGACGAATAGCCTGTTTGGCCAAGCTTCTAAAATCAGAATAAGCTTATTCTGACTAATAGCCTGTTTGGCTAAGCTTCTAAAATCAGCTTATTTTGAGAAGTGCTTTTCTCAAAAATACTTTTAAAAAAAGTGTTTTTGGTGAGAATCTTTTGAAGAGACGCTGCTTTTTTCTACTCCTCAAAACTGTTTCTGCTTCTCCTCAAAAGCACTTTTTTTTCCTTCCAAAAGCTTGGCCAAACACCTCAATTTTTAGCCAAAAGTGATTTTGGCCAAAAAAAGTACTTTTGGCCAAAAAAAAACTTGGCCAAACAAGCTATTAGATATCTTGATCATATATGAGCTTCTTTATATAATCAATAAATGATTTCCACTTGCAGCTTCAAACCAAATAAAATTAATTACCACATTGCTCTTTAATTCAAGGTCTTAGACTTCAGGAGTTATATCTTCAAATCCAAACAAAAAAGTTGCCAATTATTTAAAATCAGTTTACAAATAACATTCTACAACAAGTTCTAACCCAAAAAAAAGAGGGGGGGGGGGGGGGTCGGTTAAGTGGCCAAAAGGGAATAGTTAAAGACTTACAGGGGCCAGTCGACGAAAGTTAAAAAGTTAAAGGGCTCCGCTGCATTTTCCTCCTTTTTTAAGTACTATATTATTCATTTCATTTCATGGCGTTCCCTCCATCTTCAGAATAATAACCCGCCAAAGATCGAAATTGCGTATCACTATTGTTAGTTTGGGGAATTGGAATTGGGAAGAGAAAAAATCAAAACAGATGCCATTATTGAGCTCAATGGAGTGCGATTACCCATTAATCGACTCCAATTTCCGCGGCTTTTGTGCTTCTCACGCCATTTATTCAGGTTCCCTTTTCTATTACTCTCATTTTACCCAATTTGTTCTTATCAGTTTGAAGAGCCGATTTATTCTATGATATTATCTTCCTCATCTAGCTCTGATTAACTCAATCTCTTGGGTTTGCTTTTAGTTGTGTTAATCTTGCAATGTCCTCTTTTTCCCCCTTTCATTTTATGGGGATTCCATATATAAATATGCGCGTGTGTGTGTGTGTGTGTGCACAAGGGCTAAGATTTGAGTGTCAGGTTGTTATGTTATTTTGTAAGAGGGCCAACGGTGTTCCTATATTTTCATGCTGATATGATTCTGCGCAGAATACCCTGTTAGGCTACAACTTTCTATGCAACTTAGCCTTATATTGTAAACCAGCAGAGGAGCAAGGAATTTCACTAAGGGGTGTCAAAATACAAAGAAGTAAATACATGAATATGCTAAAGCGGATTCAATATATAGTATATACAGCTACACAATGTAATTTTATGACGAAGGGAGGTGGCTACTCTACTGCTATAAACACCTGATTTTGTAAACTTATGTGGCTAGAGCAGTTTCATCCTACCCGAGAAATAGTAATACAGATTAGTAATGGCAATGGGGCGGGGTTGGTGCTTAACCCGCCCCGCATAGCAGTTTTTTCTATTTTCAACCCGCCCCGCCCCGCCCGCATTTTTTTTCTTTTTTCCATTTTGTTATTTTTGCTAAAACAATACAAGTTCAATATTTCGTTTTTTTCAGTTTCTTAAATCTCTCATATGGATCCAAATATTATATTTCTAATTTCAGATATTATAATAGAAAATAAATAAATTGAAATGCATAAGAACTAAATAACTGAAAAGCATAAAAACTAGAAAATAAATGATTTGAAAAGCATTGTCAGCAAATCGTATACCTAAATTTAGGTATTAACTTATACTTAATAAATTTCCGTATAACAAATACAACAACAACAACCCAGTATAATCCCACGTGTGGGGTCTGGGGAGGGTGTGTATACGTAGACCTTACCCCTACCATGGAGGGTCGAAAGACCCTCGGCAGAAGGAGATGAAAAAGAGGCAATGGAACAATAACAACCACATACGTCAAGAAGGCAGTGCCAGCAACCTAAGAATTAGAAAAATAAATGAAAAAAGCAATATCAATACTAGGCAATCGGAGCAGAAAACAATACAAACACAACAAGTACCACTAACAATCTAAAGCAAGACACTACAAACTAGCCTAACACCCTCAACAGGGAAAAGAAACGCTCAACTACCTACTAACCTACGACCCTAATATTCGCCCTCAAAGCCTTCCTATCTAAGGTCAGGTCCTCGGTGAGCTGGAGTAGCGGCATGTCCTGCCTGGTCACCTCTCCCCAATATTTCTTAGGCCGCTCTCTACCTCTTCTCATACCTGACAAAGCCAACCGCTCGCACCTCCTAACCGGGGCGTCAAGGCTTCTTCTCTGCACGTGCCCGAACCATCTAACCCTTGCTTCTCGCATTTTGTCATCTATGGTTGCCTCCCCCACCTTAGCCCGAATATCCACATTCCTAATCTTATCCAACCTAGTATGCCCGCACATCCACCTCAACATCCTCATTTTTGCTACTTTCATCTTCTGGATATGAGAGTTCTTGACTGGCCAACATTCTGTCCCATACAACATAGCCGGGTCTAACCAGCGCTCTATAAAACTTGCCTTTAAGTTCTGGTGGCACCTTTTTGTCACACAAGATGCCAGATGCTAACCTCCATTTCATCCATCCCGCCCCTATTTCCGTATAACAAATATGCATCATAAATTTTTTTTAATAACTAGTTTATAAATATAATATGTAAACTCATAACATTTGCTGATATTTTAAGTGAAATATGATATAACAGTAGTGGACAATGTCCTTGACACGTATAGGTAAATATCTTGTATATTTAACATTAATAATTGCATAGTCAAATTTTCCAGTCACTCTATATTTATTGCTTGCCTTATTTTATATAATCTATAGTGATTTAGTACTTACACTCTGTTCTTCATTCTGCCCGTTAAATGTTAGTACTAAACCCGCAACGAAACCTGCAACCGCCCCGCATTAGATTTTGAAAAAAAATCAGTTTCAACCCGCCCTGCACCCGCACTGCCCCATTGACATCCCTAGTAACACTTTCATATAGAGGGAAGCTCATTTTAGATCGAATGATACTTCTGATATGGATAATGGGAGGAGCGTGTGTTACAACTATGTCAGGAATTCTTCCTCTTTATCTTTCAGAGATTGCTGGATTTGCTCATGTTAAGGCAGTTTGTTGGATAGTGTGAGAAGAGATGACCTAGAGTAATGATATTACCTTTAAAATGACAAAAACGGTGCATGTCACGAGTTTGAACACTGCCTCGGGTAAAAGCCTAGTATTTATATGGAGAAGGGTAGTTTCTCACTTACAAAAAAATTACAAAACACCGGTGGGGTGGGGTTTG